>NC_141033.1:49980000-50190000 GCF_052040795.2 Danio rerio | reverse complement strand
GTTTTTTGTGGAATTAAAACATTCCTCAGATGCCAATTAGGAACCTTTATTTGGTTTTAGATAGCTCATAATATATGTGTATGACTAATTTTTAAATAATTAGAGCTGCCTTTTTTATATTTCAAACTGATACTCTTATTTTATAAAATGCTGCAGTGATTTTAGCTTAATTTTAAAATGAGCATGTCTAAGGGTGTCACGATCCTCCAAATCCTCGATTCGATTACATTTTCGATTCTAAAGTCACGATTCGATTCGATTTTCAATTATGAATAATTAATTAATTATTAACAAATTAATTATTAGTAGCCTACCGTTTAAACTACCTGACTTGCATGGTCTTTGTTTTACCCATAAACAAATCATACAGTAAATGAATAAAGGCAAGATACACACATAATTACCACCTGTCAATCACTTTTTCTGCGGGACTCGTGAATAGGCAGTGATCTGTGTCGTTATAATGGCGTCGGTAAAAAAAAAAGTGCACAACCAACAGGAACCAGCCAACAGTATCTGAGGTGTTCGCTAAAATGACTGAGTACTTGTGACACGCTGACTGCCTTGACCCGCTGTCTCGAGCGCATAACAATGTGTGTGCGTCTGTGTCTGTGTTTGAATGAGTGTGTGTGGTCACGTGATGTGCGTTTTCAGTGGTAGTGAGGAAGGAGGGCTGCTCAGAAATGCAACACGCCAGTGTGGATGTGGATCGTTGTCGTTTTAAAATGCCATTTAAAAACAAAGACATATTAGTGTAAACAGGGCCTGAGTGTGTATTTTTCGCGAGGGGATTTGCAACGGGTGCGGGGCGGAGGATCGGGATGCGCCCATCGTCTATCATACCAACCGTAATACGTACATAGCAGAGCTTACAAACTGTTTTTTTTGTCGACAACACGAACGTTGTCAACATAACTCACTGGAAATCCAAAATACTTCAACACCGGCGACTGAAAGAGGAGAGGATTTAAGCTCTGTCGACGGGTCTCCTGCGTCTGCAGTTTAACAAGCACTTCAACAAGCATGTTTTTTTCCCGCTTGGCAAGCCAAGCTAACGTGACATGGGGGCGTGGCAGCATCAACGATTCTATTTTTTGATTCGATAATCGAAGTTAAGCATAAATTTCGATCGATTTCGATTACAAATCGAAATCATGACACCCCTAAGCATGTCAAGATTTACACCAGCCAGACTTGATTCGAAACTATTCTAACACACTAAACGCCATTCATTCATTTTTCTTTGGCTTAGTCCCTCATTTATCAGGGGTCGCCACAGTGGAATGAACCGCCAATTATTCCGGCATATGTTTTACGTAGCGGATGCCCTTTCAGTCGCACCCCAGTACTGGGAAACACCCATACATTCTCACATTCACACACTGCGGCCAATTAAGTTCATCCAATTCACCTATTAGCGCATGTCTTTGGACTGTGGGGGAAACTGGAGCACCCAGAGGAAACTCACGCCAACACAAGGAGAACATGCAAACTCCACACAGAAATGCCAACTGACCCAGCCGGGACTCAAACCAGCGACTTTCTTGCTGTGTTAACCACTGCGCCACCGTGCCTCCACACTAAACATTTGACACTTATAGAGGAGCTCTGCTTGGTGTATTTGAACTACAACATCCTACTAAATGAGCTGTTCAGGTTGGCAGTGCCAACAGGTAGTTTTTTTAATTCTGTATATTGTTTTAATAAGTGCCTGATTGTAATTAGTGATCACGTGACCCACGGTTAGTGAATATTTTGAAAATACTGTGCATATAGTAAAAGTAATCGCACTACAATGTTGGACAAATATCATTTTGCTTTATTAGAAAGTTGTAATGCCAATTTTAATTGCCATTATTTTATAATTATTTACCATTTGAGCCAAATACATGTAGATCAATGGTTCTAGGTGTAAATTGTTTGGGTCTCCTGGGCATTTCTGTTTATGTTGTTCGTTTAGCTTAAACTATTCATTATTTCGTCAGAGTTTTACTTTTTAATCTGTTAACATTTTATAAATGTTGATTTAATTTTTGCACAAGAGGTTTATTGTCATCTCAAAGGGATAAATCAGCTGAAAATGAACATTTATTCACGCTTACGTGGTTTAAAACCTTTTTGAGTTTCTTTTTTTCTGTTGAACACCACATAAGATATCATGCAGGGGTGTGTTTCCCAAACATTTATTCATTTTATTCATTCATTTTCTTGTCGGCTTAGTCCCTTTATTAATATGGGGTCGCCACAGCGGAATGAACCACTAACTTATCCAGCACATTTTTACGCAGCGGATGCCCTTCTAGCCGCAACCCATCTCTGGGAAAGTTTCCCAAACAATGAAGCGAAATGACTCGCAGCTGAACCATTACGCTCTATTTATATGGGGCTTTAGCGTCAACGCTTGACTGAAGGCATGTCTGAAGTTGGGGCTGAAGTAATCCTCATAGCAGCATCAGCCAATGAAATTCAGTTAGCAATAGGCCACTGTCTATCTGGTGTATTTGCATACAGCGTTCTGATTGGCTGATGCTACCGTCGGCGCTTGAAAAGTTGAGCTAGTCCCAACTTCTGCAACAAGCAACGCCTCTGAAGCGGTCCCGACAGATCCACAATGCAGAACGCTTGACATCACCCATTCAAAGTGAATGAAAAGTGAATGGAAAGCGTTGACGCTGACGTCCCGTGGGAATATGGCGTTATAGTACGATGCATAGTTTAGGAACGATGTAGTGACGAGCATTTCCCAAAACCCGTAGTTTCTCTGTCACATATCTATCGATTGAACCAAATTAGTTATATCATTAAACGTCCATAATGATGCTCTAAATGGGGTGAAGTAACTACTTCTTTAGAGAAGAACGCCATCATTTCTTTGTGCAAATTATATTGTTTTACACAAACATGCATTTAAAATAAAATCCAACATTAGTTTTGGTAAAAACATGCACTCGCTTTCCATATTAATTGAAATATATGTAAACGACACATATAGGACCTGTGTTTCCTTTACAAATATTATAGAGAACATTATTCTGTTCTAAAACATAAAGCAAACACGTATTATAATATATATAAATTATATAAATAAATAAATATATAAATGCTAAATTAATTAGGCGATTTATTAAGAAATGAAATTTAATATTTATTATTAATTAGGAAATAAAAAATTCATACTTTAATAATAATATTATTGATGATGATGATGATGATTATTATTATAGGATATTGTTTATTTATTTATTTTTTGAAAAGTCTACTTTTACAATTTGACATGTAAACCACTGCAGAAATGTGCTAACCAGCAGGCCCATGTCAAAACCAGTACTGATACTTAATAAATAACCTACTATACATTAAAAGCATTAACGTATGCCGTGTTTTTGTTCTCACAAGCTTTGGAAACATGACATAAATTCTGCTTTTAAATAAGTCACCTATAGCTTTCGCCATGAGCTATGGCTGTGTTCAAAATGACATCAATGTTTTCAAAGTGCACTGCGAAGGGAACACAATTGTAAACATGAAGACCGCTAAAACTGAACTGCAAAAATACTTTGAAAGCAAATGTTACCTAAGAGAGATGACCTTAATGCTTTATTTTGAATCATTTCAAGTTTAAATGTTAGAATGTTCTCATAGAGCATAGGGGGGATAGTGGGAATAGCACACAGCCAGGAACTCTAACTAGTTTCTAACTACAGCTTGAAGCGTGCGATACAGTTTGCGAATGCTCGTTGAAACGATGGATTTGGGAAAAGCCAAATCAACAAATGTTTGTAACAACACAACTTGCGACCTTAGTTGGCTAATGAGGGTTTTCGGAAACGCACCTCAGAATGATGGAAACCGGTAACCATTGATTTACATAGTGGGAAAAACAGACAATGGAAGTCAGTGTTTACTGTTTTGTTTTTTCTAATTAACTTATTTTGTTCAACAGAAATAAACGACAGGTTTGTGACTACAGAAAGTGAATAAATGATTTGTCAGTTTTGGTATGAACTATCCCTGTAAAAAATGCATGCTAATAACCTCAATGTTGGAGATTCCTAATGTTCTGCTAATAAATGGAAGCACATTCCTGATTTTCCAGGTTTCCCTAATCAGATGTAGCCTGTGGAGTTATTCTCTTTAGTGTTTGTGTGTTGTAAATGGTTTGGTTGTCATCTTGTCACAGTTTGGTAATCTAATGAATGACAGAATAAAACGCACGCCGAGGCTTTGGTAAACCCAGCTTGTATTGCACGCAGCTTTACATCGTTTCAAAACTACCATGATTCTCTTGTGATGACTTGTGACACTTGTGATCAAACATTATTCAGCCAGACTGAACATGAAATACACCGCAAAGCAAACGAGCCCGTGTGAAAGAAGAACTGTCGTGCTTTTGTTCTAGTTTAACGTCTGAAAATGTCTCAAATGTTTGTGTACATTTCAGAACTCGTGGCGTGGTTTAATATGGAGCTCAATTTATGCCAAAACAATCTGAATTAGAATGGTGCTAATTTGAATTATAGGCAAGTGTAATTTAATGAAGCTGATTATTACATGCTGTTAAAAAGTGTTTTGCGTTTGAATTTCCTAACCTGAATAGCTGAATGGATTTTTGAAGGCAGATTTCTACAGATGTGTTTCTAACTGCAGATTTTTATCTTTTTGTCTTAATTCCTGCACCGCAGATTTCTAGTTTGTACAAGTTTTCAAGAAAATTCAGAACATCAAATTTAATAGTCATTAATTTTCCTTCGGCTCAGTGTCTTAATTATAAGGAGTCACCACAACGGAATGAACCACCAACTATTTCAACATATGTTTTCAGGGCCGGAGTGGGACTCCTTCCAGCCCTGGAGTTTCAAGCCTTACCGTACGTTCACACCGAAAGCGGCGAGAGCGTCCAAGGTTGCTCTGGCCGCCCTGGCGACAACGCTGTCTGCCTTCAGCTCCGGCGGCGAGAGCGTCAAAACTCGCTACATTGATCTCGTACTTAAAGGAGCCGTTGCAGCATATCAGTTACATTCCTGCATAAAACATGTTTCTAGCGTGAAAATGTTGCGCACTTCTTATCAAATTCATACAACAATGAAAGATCAAGTTGCGTGTGGTGTGGCTTTGCTCTATTTATCCAATATGTTTCCATATGTCTGAAATATCCTGAAGCAGCAGTACTGTTTTGTACTGTCACATCGCGTGAGATTCACGCTTTTTAAAGATAAATTTATATAACATTAATGAACATCAGTAACTCGCCAGTAACTTATTTAATGTATGTTCCTGTAAGAAAACATTGTAAATAATTGGAAATCCGGCGACCGCAATAATCAAACCCTTGGGAACAACTGTGGTCGGAACCAAAGTTCACAGGTCTGTGTTCCCTGAACTGCTATAAAGCGGTGGACGTCTTCATTCTGATTGCTTGCCGCCGAACCGCGTCATAGCTCATTACCATAAAGTTGACTTCATTTCAACTCTCCTCGACGCTCACACCGGCGAAGACGTGCCGCGCTGCTCCTCGCCGCTTATCGTCGCCGGCTCTCATTTAAAATGAATGACTTCCGGCTACTTTGACGCTCTCGCCGCTTTCGGTGTGAACGTACGGTTAGACCGGCCCACCTCAGTTCACGACTGACTATATTAAAATAAGGTCAATTCGAATTCAGTTTCTAATGACACGATCACGTATTTTTGTTTTCAAGAAAACAGCTGCTTTATAAGCTGAAACATTCAACAACCTAAACAGTATTATATGTCTCAACAATAAAAGTGAAAACATAAATAAATAAATTCAATTAGATAGGTAAGGATCGAACTCGGGTTCTGCAGTGTGGTAACGCATCGTGCTGACCACTGGACCACAATGGCACTATTGTTAAAGAGCCCATATTATACATGAAATAGGGTCATATCTTGGTTGTAAGGGTCTCCAACAACAGTCTAATATGCATGCAAGGTCAAAAAACACTTTCGTGGTCTTATAATCTGCATTTATTTTTACCTAATTATCCCAGCGACTCCCGTATGAATCGTCCAGTGATTCATTTGTTCCCAAACCCCTCCTTAGCGCGAAGCTAATCTGCGCTGATTGGACCACTGACTGTCTGTTGCGATTGGTCGACTGCCTTCAGTCAGAGAGTGAAATGCCAAACAGCTAATCAGCAATATAAAAGTAATCACAGTTCATACACGCTCGATAGTGTAGGCGTGGATTTTAGCTGCCAGTGGGACAATGTAAATACAGACTATGGACTTGAAAATACAGACGACTGACTATTTTATTGAGCAAAAACTCCAAAAACAGTTGAGGGATCTCCTAGCTTCTCACTCTGCTCTTTTCACAGACACACACGCATATTGCACACACACACACACACACACACACACTTAACCCTGCTCCAGACGACAACGCGCTCTGCACACACACACACACAAACAAACACACACACCTCCGGACGACAGCGCGCTCACACGCACACACAGACACACACACTACTCCCCGTCCACGGAGCTCCGTTAACAAAGCAGCACGCGTCGCGTTTTTAACGTGACTTTGCACGCGATAAGAGAATATAGCCAGTTAACCTGATACAGTACACGCGGTTACAAGTAACAAATCACAACTAAATACATTTGCAAGCTAGAGTCAACAAGGCAACTTTAATCGCACGTACTTACACTTGAGAAATGGAGGAAGAAAAATCCATCCTGACGTCTATCAGTAAGTTACTCTTTACTGATCCTTCCTTTAACAAACGCTGTTGAAGTATTCTTTGTAGCATGTAGTTTCCAGAAGTTTCCAGTAGTTTACAACTGCTTGGTTATAATGCTGAGGTTTCATCTTTGGGTAGAGACTCAATATATCCATCTGCAGTGTGACTTAAATCGACCGGCATGTTTGTGTGTGTGTGTGTCTGGGTTTCTGCGCCAGAGGGCGGGGCCTCAGGTTTGAAATCTCCCGGGTTTGCGTGTGCACTTGAATAACTTGGTTTCGTTCGTACGTCATGGCGAAACACCTAATGACTCGGTATCAAGGCGACTCGTTTGAAGCACTATGAGTCTACTCTTTTATAGATGAATCAACCGTTTTAAACACTGTACTCTTACAGATTTAAGCCTTAGCTGGATACTTCACTTCACTTAGAGCTGTGTTACACACTACATGGTGGGGAATTTTCAAAAAACCCATAATATGGGCTCTTTAAACACTTGTCTATTGACGACTTAATCTTTTTCTCCCCTTTCTAGATTTCTGATCAAGTTATGTCCGATTTATTAATGTAGTGAATCATCTGATTTTCATTGAGCAGGTGTAATATTCATTAATATTAATTATTCAAATTTTTACATTCACTAAGGTGCCGCTGTTTAGGGTCGAATAATAGTTACGTCATCATTAACCTGCAGGCTGCATTTTGCTCACGGGGCTGCGAGAAAATAAATAAAAAGCGCGGAGCTGCGGCAAAATAATGAATAAAAAGAGTGAGGCTATGGTCAAATAAATGAAAAACTAAAAAAAGTGCGACTGCTGAGAGTGCAAGCAGCTAGGGACACCGGCCCTCGCGGCCAAAAAAAACGGACCGGCCCACCGGGAATTCTCCCGGTCCTCCTGATTAGCCTATCCGGGCCTGTATGTTTTAAACAGCGGATGCCCTTCCGGCCGCAAGTCTCCAACACAGTACTGGGGAACACCTATAAACACATCCACACACACACTCATACAGTACGGCCAATTTAGTTTACTCAAAACACCTATAGCGCATGTGTTTGGACTGTGGGGGAAAGCAGAGCACCCGGAGGAAACCCACACAGGGAGAACATGCAAACTGAAACGCCATCTGACCCAGCCGGGACCTTCTTGCTGTGAGGCGACAGCACTACGTACTGAGCCACCATCTCGCCCAAAGCCTATTTTAAATAGCATTATAAATGCCATATTTTACCTTACTTTTATATTTATTTGAATGATTTCATAAATATGAGAATATTACTTTTTTTCAATACGGGCTAAAATAAAATGAAACCAAAATGTCCAATAGGAGGCGCCAAATTTGACCTCTGACCTACTTCAGAATTTCACAACCTTTTTATTATTACTATTATTCAACAAAGAAAACTAAATCTCAGAGGTAACAACAAGGTAACAAACCAAGTACAAAACATTCAGCATTAAGCCACATGTGGAGGTCTCTGTGGCAGATAAGGGAATAAAAAATAAATAAAATAAAAGCTCAAAATACATTTATGAATGTCCGATGATGTTTTCCGGACACGGCAATTTTTAAGTAATTTCGGTGAGGAGTAAAAGAGTTTTAAGTTCGTTCCAGGAGAGATTTAAGTTCGTTGGTTGAGTGGGCGTGGCCAGCAGAGCAGCGGAGAAAGAGGGGAGCGAACAACTGTTGTTCTGAGTCTGTTGGCTCCTAAAAGGAGACACAAACCGTGAGGAGACCCATGATTTTATACAAAGGTAAAATGCAAATAAATAAACAGTAATTTAATGCCCTGCTAAATTTGTTATTCGTAATTCCATATGCACATATCCACAATTTGTTCTGCAAACCCTTTCAATGTGGTGATGTCATTGGTCGATGAATATTTCCTGCTTGTTATCAAACTCATAACTGTAACAGGAGGCGATTCAATCATAATGTTTAAACAGCTATCATCACATTATTCATCAATATGTGGCTCTTATTGGATTCTCGGAGGCTCTAGAAGTTAAAAAATGTAAAACAGGAAATACGTTGGGACCATTGTTTTTGTTTACATCCCTCAAAATGGTCTATATATTATAAACATAATCATGTTCATATAAAAGGTTACTTAAACAAATATATAAAATATAAATAGAATAGAAAAATATGTTCAAAGGTGAATATGATTTTTCAGTTCAATTTTTGATAATTTAAAACTCTTCCTGGTGGTACCTTTTTAAAAATGTCCATCAAATTACTCAAAAAAAATTGTCAAATGGTATTAAAACTTCCACATTCCAACAGAATATGTGTTAAGAGCAGCCTGGCAGTAGTTACATTTAGGTGGTGCTTCGTTGTTCAGTAAATAGAAATGTGTCAGCCTAGAATGTCCAATTCCACATCTAGCATAGACAGTCTGATCATGCCTGGTCTCAAATTTATAATTTCAATTAAAGCTGATAGGTGCTAATGTTATCTTAACTGATGCTTAACACACACACACATCTGTTAAGATCTCAAAAAAAGTACTTGAGGGTGTCTTGAACTTTTAAAAGCAGTGTATATGATAATTAGCAAGTAAAAAGACAGTATTCACGATGAATTTCACAATCTGGATTTCTGGTTTTAAAATACATCTATAAAAATCCGTCTTCAATATTCAGTTATATTAAATGTCAGATGTTCATTATTCAAGTTAAGAAATTAAAAACATAATATATTCAGTTTTGGCACTATTCAAGCTCCATAGTGGGTTTGACCATCGCAAGCCCCTCCCTTTGTGGGCGGAGGCACTTCTTCAGAGGTCTTTGCGAGTGAACAGAGATCAGAGGAAACTTGCTCTCTGTGAGCAGCAGACGCACAAGACTGACTCTGGGCAAGGAAGTGCACTTAAGAGACAAAAGAAATCATCCAAAACAATCCCGTGGACGGCTTTTTCAAACAGGAACTTATTATATGACAGCTATCCTGAGGAAGACTATTCATCCAGATTTATAGGCGTTGATTTTTCGGATACTGGGATTCTACTTTTATCAAACTTTTGTTATCTCTGCATGAGCTGGTGAAGTCAGAGGATGTCTGACGAATCAAGGTGAGTTCAAAAGGGACTCCTTAATATTATTATTGTATTATTATTTCTATTATAATTGTATTGTTATTATTATGATTATCATTATTATTGTAGTATTTTTTCTATTATTATTATTATTATTATTATTGTGTTATTATTATAATTATTATTATTGTATTGTTATTATTATTATTGTTGTTGGTATTTTATTATTATTATTTCTATTATTAATATTGTTATTGCTGTTGTTATTATTAGTGTATTGTTGTTTTGATTATTGTTGTATTATTATTTCTATTATTATTATTATTGTATTATTTCTATTATTATTATTGTATTATTATTTCTATTATTATTATTGTTGTTATTATTGTATTGTTAATTATTATTATTATTATTATTATTATTGTCATAATTATTATTGTTGTTGTTGTTGTATTATTTCTATTGTTATTATTATTGTATTATTATTTCTATTATTATTGTTGTATTATTATTTCTTATGATTATTATTGTATTATTATTTCTATTAATATTTTCTTATTATTTATATTATTATTATTATTGTTGTTATTATTATTGTATTGTTATTTATTATTATTATTATTATTATTATTGTATTATTATTTCTATTATTATTATTTTATTTATTTTTTATTATTTCTATTATTATTATTATTATTTATATTATTATTATTATTGTTATTATTGTATTGTTATTTATTATTATTATTGTCATTGTTATTATCATTATTATTATTATTATTATTATTGTATTATTATATCTATTGTTGTTGTTGTTGTTATTATTATTGTTATATAATTATTTCTATTATTATTATTATATTATTATTATTATTATTATTGCATTATTATTTATTGATATTGATTGTTGTTTAAAGATTGCAGCAACTTTGAAACTTTACAAAATATACAAAAATGGTGTAACATTATACATATTACATTTTAAAGTAAAAATATATATAAATAAGATAAAAGACAGAGGGAGAATGATATAAGGTTACACAATGAAAGACATTTCTGTCTTTTAAAATAGTTTTCATCCCCATTAAAGATAACATATATAGCTTATCTATATTTAACTTAAAAAATTAGCAAGTATTGGAGACTTTTCCAAAAATCTACACTTGAGTAAATAACTAGTCCATTATAGCAAAAAATATCATCAATGTATGAACTGTGTGCAAGATTTAGAGTTGTTATAAAAGAAAACGATGCAAAAAGTATTTAAATAAATGTCAACATTCATCTTTTCTGCACCCCAGTCAACTTTATCAAATGAAATCAGTGTAGTTAACTCACAATGGACTGAAAGTTAATTCAGTGGAAGTAAAGTTAATGAAATACCACATTACTTAAATGGATTAAGTTTACAGTACTCATATAGATTTTTTTTTAATCAATGGTTTGTCGCAAATGGTTTCCTCAAACGGTTTGAGTTGACTTAACTTATTGGGTTTTACAATGTGAGAGATCAGTCCAAAATAGCTTCACACAAATAAATCCAAACCCTTGTTTTCAATATTGATCATATATTTATTAAGTATACTAATACAAGGATAGCATGCATGTGATATTTTACAAGTAATTGCGGTATCACTTTATTTTGATGGTCCCTTTAATGCATTTTTTAATTTAAGTTACATTGCATCTACATGCCAACTAATTCCTATTAGATTATAATAAGTAGACTGTTAGGTTGGGGTTAAGGTTGGTGTAAGCTGAAATGTGCTTGCAAAGTTTCTTATAATCAGTTAAGTGTCTGTTGAAGGAGCAGTATCAGCAGATATGAAGCAGACGGTCTACTAATACTCAAATGAGAACTAATTGGCATAGATCAATGCAAGTTTTAGTCCACAAAACGTGCAATGGGCATCATCAAAATCAGGGCTCTACAATAAGGACTGCCCGGTGGCCCAGGGCCAGCGTGAAGGACGCTCGTGACGGTAGACAGGATTGTTACTGGCCCCTATCGGCCAGTAACGGTGAGCATGAAATTTTTCTCGTAACATGGTAACAACAATTACAGCGACAAGATGGCAACGTCTAACTATGAGGCTAAAAGAAAACGTCAGTTTCTAAAGTCTTGGAAGCAGACAATTACATGGGTACTAAATTAAGAAACTGGGAGAAAAAAAAAAGAAAAGAAAAAAAGAGTTGTCGGTTTGGCAAGCCATTTTTATAAAAATAATTTAGAATTGCACTAAAATACCAGCACATTTTTCATACTGCTCTTTCGTTTGCATAAAATCAAACTAATTTTGTTCATTATACATTTATTAACATTTTTAAATGTTTAAATTCTAGATTTATAGAAATTATTTTGCCACATTAATTAAAATATGTGGCTAAGAAATAGCTATTAACCTTTTCTTTTCTTTCTTTTTTTTAGTGGGGCCAGTGAAAATTTTGGCAGGGCAAGTAAAAACCTCAACCACTGGCCCAATCGGTCCAGTAGAAAAAATCCTTAGCGTTGAACCCTGAAAATAAGGTCTTACTGTAATATCTTTTATTTTGTTAGCTAGCAAATATCTCAATAGGCCTTATAAAACTTCAGAACAGTGTTCTTTGCTAATTCTGAATAGTGAAATCATAGCAGCCAATGACTATCAACATTGTTTACAGTCAGTGAAATAGCGCTAATGTTTTAATGTCATACTTGCATGCTTTTTCAGACCCAATATTCAAAGTGCTATATAGACACTCTGTCACAAGTTCACAGTTCAAAAATGAACAAAAGTGCGAATATAAAACCAATTTTACCTCAGTCTCGCACTCTCAGTAAAGGACCGTGAGAAAAGTGAAATTTTTCTTCGTTTTTTGAAATGGGGTCGCCATGGTCGCCTCACAGCAAAAAGCCTTGGCTGGGTCAGTTGGCCTTTCTGTGTGGAGTTGGCATGTTCTCCCCATTTTCCGGGTGCTTTGGTTTCCGACACAGTCCTAACACATGCGCTATACAGTAGGTGAATTGAATAAACTAAATAGGCCGTAGTGTATGAATGTGAGTGTGAATGAGAGTGTATGGATGTTTCCCAGTACTAGGTTGCAGCTGGAAGGGCATCCGCTGTGTAAAACATATGCTGAATAAATTGATGGTTCATTCCGCTGTGAAATAAAGGGACTAAGCTAAAGGAAAGTGAATAAATGAATGGAAAAGGTGTTTTCCAATAGCTTTTTGGTTAGGACTTGTGTCATTCAGCCTCTTGACTTGTGTCAACAACCTCTCCCATTACTCCTAGTTTTATTTTTCAGTAATATTATTTTTAGTTTTGACATGCAGGAAGACAGAATGTGAAAGTTGTCCATCAGCAGAAGGGGATCGTGGACATTTAAATTGCATATCCAAAAATCCACCTGTTTTGGAAACTTTTGACATCAGGTGGGCTTAGTCTCTATTTCAGAGGTCACCACAGTGGAATGAACCGACAGATCTAGAACTCTAGAATTATAAATAAAATCATTGTGTACACTATACAGTTCTGGACTTGCTGCATCACAAACACCAAAATTTTAACAATTTATAAAAAACTAATCACTTTCTGGTGGATATTAGGCATGGTTATATATATAGCGATCGTGATTTTCAAAAGTATCACAGCTCTCTGTAAACATTTATTATTACCATTTGATGAGTCTCCCCATATAGTTCGATAGCGTGCTTGGACCCGGAAGGCGCTTCGCATGACGTCACACTTAACAAGCGGATACTGGACATTTTCACAACCTCTCTCTTTACCCCCAGTGGCTGATTAAGGAATTGCATTTACAAAATTATCATTTCTTTTTAATAGCTTTTTTTTTTTTTTAAACTAAAGTGTAGTAATAGAGTGTGATAGTCTACATTTCTTGGTCTAGTGGGGACATTGGACATTTTCACGTTTCTCTTTAGCCCTAGTGGCTGATAAAGGAATTGCATGTTCAAAATTATCCCTATCTTTGTAATAGCGGTTTTCAGGGAAACTAAGATGTAAAGGCAGTGTTAATCAATAGATTTTGATGCTAGACATGTTTTATGATCTCTCATTTTCAGCCAGTGGCTAATTAGGGAATTGCATGACCCACATTTAACCTTGTTTTTAAATAACTTTTATAGCAAAAAAAAAAAAAAATGAAGACATAAAACCAGTGTTAATTGATAAAGTGCGATACTGGATGTTTTTCACAACCTCTCTTTTTACCCCCAGTGGCTGATTAAGGAATTGCATTTACAAAATTAATATTTCTTTATAATAGCTTTTTTTTAAATCAGCGAGACTGAAACATAAAAATAGAGCGTACCAATAGAGTGTGATAGTCTACATTTCTTTGTCTAGTGGGGACATTTTTACAACTTTTCTCTTTACCCCTAGTGGCTGATATGGGAATTTCCAAGTCTAAAATTATCCCTTTTTTGTTATAGCGGTTTATATTGAGGAGACTTAAGATGTAAAAGCAGTGTTAATTAATAGATTTTGATGCTAGACATTTTTTACAATCTCTAATTCTTCCCCCAGTGGCTAATTAGGGAATTGCATGACCCACATTTAACCTTGTTTTAAAATAACTTTTATTAGCAAAGAAATAGAGACATAAAACCAGTGTTAATTGATAGTGCAATACTATACATTTTTTACAACCTCTCTTTTGACCCCCAGTGGCTGATTAGGGAAATGCATGACCAAAATTTCCCCTCTTTTTGTAATCGCTTTTTACAGACAATAAGCCGAGACATAAAACCAATGTTAACTGATAGAGTGCAATGCTGCACATTTTTCACAACCTCTAATTTGTCCCCCCAATAACAAATCTGCATCACCAAAATTAATCTTCTCTCTTTTTTGTATTAGGTTTTTTTTACAGCAGAAAGAAAGATATATATAAAAGCAGACTTAATCGATAGTGATTAACTCTTTCCCTTGATGAGATAACTTGTAATTAAGAGAAAACTAGTTATTTATAAGTTAATTAACTTCTTATTATGAGTTAATTAACACGTTTTTCATGAAAAATCTGCGTTTTAGCTATATTACAGCAAGATAAAGCCCGAATACAACACTCCTTGGGAAAAAGTGTCACTCAATGCACGGTTATGGTGCACAGGGTTGGGCAAAACTAGATTGAAATGCATTTTAAAATAAAATACCAAACACCTCAGTTTTAATTGCATCAAAATACAGTACTGTATTTTGGTATATTAAAGGGGTGCTTTCACACCTGCCTTATTTAATTCGGTTGAATCGCACTACAGTTAGTTGAATGCAGCAATCGTATTCGAGTGCGCACCAAAAGCGGACCAAAGAAGTGTATCTGCATGAAGAGGTGGTCTCGGTACGCTTTCAAACAAACCCTGGAGCGTTTCGTTTGTGGTGAGAATATGATCTGAACTAAAACGGGTCCAACCGCAAAAAGTCCTTTTGGACTAATCCAGCTGCCGTAGGCCGATGCGCTGTGCATTATTGGAAATGGAGGAAAAATATTTCTTGAATGTTACCTGCTGGATCGTTGGTAATATTTCCGCAAGATGACCATGTCGCAGTTTAGTTAAATTAATTCACGCCTCCTCCTGGAATGACGTGCGATGCATTCAAACATTGTTTTTTAGCCGCGGCCGCGCTTTATTCTCGAAATGTATAGCTTGTCTAAAGCAGGGATACAATCAGCCAGCGCAGTCGTCCCTCCATAGTCAAAAGAGACATTTTGTGACTGCCGGTTTGTTTATTTGCGGGAGTTCATTGGCATTTTCCCGCACATGAATTCTGACCAATCGATAAGTAGTTGAGGAACTATGTTTAACAACATCTGGCCAATGAGTGATGTGGATTTGGTCACATGACTGCATTTTGGTTCGGGCCAAAGCCAGCAGTGTGGTGTGAAAACCACCCAAAGACGGCAGAAAATGCAACAATGTATCAGTTATTGCCCTTGGTCCGGATCAAATTAACGGAACTACAGATGTGAAAGCACCCAAAAACTACAAAACTACCACAAAAGTTTTTACAAGGGAGCATTAAAGGGTCACGAAACACCAAAACACATATTTTGAGCCGTTGACAGTCGTATATGTGTCCCACACTGCTAAAACACTATGAGGACACACATTTAAGTTAAAATTGGTTGTTTTTAGGTTATTTCGAGCAAATACATACTTACGGTGCAAAACAATTTTTTTAAAGCTGCGTCACGGCCATGAGATCTTACCGTGTATTCCAGCATGTAGACTGGACGTCTGTACCTGAGAGTACCGTATTACGTCTCCGAGTGTGCTGCATTAATGCATGAGTAACAATATTACGGTGTTTAGACGGCAGAGAGACGCCACGTTGTGTTGGCAAAACAAGCCTGCTGTGTCGCTTTCATAATATGCTGCCGTGAAGGTTTTGTTTTTATTTTCTCTCTATGAGAGTGCAGCTGGACTCACGTGTGGATTACAGTGCACGTGACACGCGGCAACAGTACGTGTCTAAGGAACATTGTTTACCCGAGAACTTTTCTCATCTGCAAATGGTGAGATGCGGATTTGCTGCTCGTCTCCTTTTAATACAGACGCGGCTCTAGTTGCTGTTGATTGTCCTGTCTCTACAGATTTGGTAAGTGCGCGCCCAGTGGTCTTTCTTTATTCAGATGGCAAGGTTAGTTCGTATCGAACTAACTATTACACCGAGTGTAAACATGTTAGCACCACAACCAAACTACTACCGTCGTGTAGGATTTTTTCACCGCATTTTGTGACCGGAATAACACACACAGCTTTCTAACGCTACCTGCCGAGTGCATCTAAGTTTCCATCAAATGCGGAAGGTTTTTTTCTCTTATTTGCAGATTGGTAACAAAAATTGCAAGAAAAAAACACGCTGAGAGCAGTTCCTCGAATCAAATATCTCGTTTGTCACGAGGAGCTTGAATGAAATTCCTGAATGAAAGAGCCAAACTGCAGTTAAAGTCCACCATTTAATAATTTGGCAAATAATTCGACTACTGATGTCCAAGTAAACACGGTCACTTTCTCCCCGGTGTGTGTGTGTGTGTGTGTGTGTTTTGACACTGAAACTCAGCGCGTGCCCAAATCAACACTCCCATATCATCCCTCTTTTGTTCCTCCGACACTCCCCCCTAAACAGAGCTGGACACGCCCACTTTCCTGACTTTTTCCAAAGTAGAGGTGTGAAAAAACCCTGTTGAAACAAGGGGGTTTCATGGCCCTTTAAATTTCTTCACAAACCTTTCACGAACAGGCCTATTGGATCTATCCCTTCATGTTTAAACTGACTCAGTGAAGTAAACGGTGTTTGATAACAGCAGCTTTTCTCTGACCAACACTGTTATTGATTTTTGTAAATCGCACAGTATTTAACTACTATGGACTGTTGGATTGCCATGCAGTATGTTACTGTATTTTTACAGTAAAAATATAGAGTACTGTAAATACATATACAGCAAGTTAAATGGTGCTGTAAATCTATACAGTAGTTTTGCTGCAGTATTTGTGATTTACACTAAGATTTACCGTAGGTTACTGTTGAACTGCTGCAAGTAAGTTGCTGTAAATTCTACAGAAAACTGATAACAGTGAAGTTTAAGCTTCTCTGCATCTCATTCGCCTCTACTCCAACTGTACACGAGGAGGTGTTCATAAAATATACCTTACATTGTAGTATATACATTGTAATGTAGTGCCACTTTCATTTGCCATCGTTTTATCTTTATTTACCATTTGAGCCAAATAGAGTTGAAGTCAGAATTATTAGCAACCCTGAATTATTCGCCCTCCTGTTTACATTTTCCTCCAAATGGAGAGAAGATTTTTTCATCACATTTCTAAACATAATAGTTTTAATAACTCATAATAACTGATTTATTTTATCTTTGCCATGATGACAGTAAATAATATTTGACTAGATATTCTTCAAGACGATGGTTTGTTCCATCGATGATCAGGTAAAAAATGCTTAAAGGGGCTAATAATATTGACCTTAAAATGGCTTTTAAAAATTAAAAACTGCTTTTATTCTAGCTGAAATAAAACAAATAAGACTTTTTCCAGAAGAAAAAAATATTATCAGACATACTTTAAAAAATTTCCTTGCTCTGTTAAACATCATTTGGGAAATATTTAAAAAAAGAAAAAAAATCAAAAGGGGGGCTAATAATTCTGCCTGTGCATGTAAACAATTATATCGAAATTTCTAGTTTGGGTGTAAATTTTTTGGGTCGTCTAAAGCATTTCCTTATATGTTGCTCACTTAGCTTGGAATTTTAATTATTTTGTTGGAGTTTTTAATGGTAACATTTTATAAATGTTGATTTAATTTTGCACAAAATTTTAATCTTAAAGGGATAAATCAGCTGAAAATGAACATTTATTCACTCTTAGGTGTTTCAAAACGTTTATAAGCTTCTTTTTTCTGTCGAACACCGCATGAGGTATCATGCAGAATGATAGAAATCGATTGACTTCCATAGTGGGAAAAACAAATACTATGGAGGTCAATGGTTACCGCTTAGATTTTTTCTAATTAACTTATTACTGTTTAACAACAACAACAACAACAAAAGAAACTCAAACAGGTTTGTGACTAGAAAAAGTAAATAAATTAACTATCCCTTTGTTAACTTATTAAACTATCCATTTAAAAATGCGTCAAATAACCTCAATGTTGGAGATTCCTAATGTTCTGCTAATAAATGGATGCACAATTTTCCAGGTTTTCTCTGACATAAAAATCTCAATCAGATGTAGCCTGTGGGGTTATTCTCTAGTGTTTGTGTGTTGTAAATGGTGCGTGTTGTCATCTTGTCACAGTTTGGTAATCTAATGAATGACAGAATAAAACGCACGCCGAGGCTTTGGTAAACTCAGCTTGTATTGCACGCAGCTTTACATCGTTTCAAAACTACCATGATTCTCTTGTGATGACTTGTGACACTTGTGATCAAACATTATTCAGCCAGACTGAACATGAAATACACCGCAAAGCAGACGAGCCCGTGTGAAAGAAGAACTGTCGTGCTTTTGTTCTAGTTTAATCTCAAATGTTTGTGTACATTTCGGGACTCGGTTGTGTGGTTTGAAGAAGTTCTGTGGGGGGTTGACCATCGCAAGCCCCTCCCCTTATGGGCGGGGCACTTCTGCAGAGCTCTTCGCTACAGTGAACAGAGATTAGAAGAAACTTGCTCTCTGTGAGCAGCAGACGCACGGGACTGACTCTGGGCGAGGAAGTGCACTTAAGAGACAAAAGAAATCATCCAAAACAATCCCGTGGACGGCTTTTTCAAACAGGAACTTATTATATGACAGCTATCCTGAGGAAGACTATTCATCCAGATTTATAGGCGTTCATTTTTTGGACACTGGGATTCTACTTTTATCATACTTTTTGTTTAATCTCTGCATATTTCACCTTTGGTTGTTGTCTTTATCGCAAAACATGATGCGCTAGCGCGATCGGAGGATGTCTGACACGTCCAGGTGAGTTCAAACGGGAGTTTAGTACAGTATGCCGGCAACTTTTGTTGTATTATTTGTCTTTTTTTTACATATATAAAGCAATACTGCTTTTCAATATTATCGTTTTAAAACGTAATCGCCGTGATTTAAACTCCCCCCAAAAATATTTATTGAATAATTCGTTAGTTAATTTTCGCTTGCGTTATTCTCCGTGTTGACGATCGAGCGCAAACGCGCAAAACGCAAAGTTGCGCGCGACGGGAAAAAAGTGAAACTTCTGATGCGCGTTTGGTCGCTTTAAGTAGCGTCCAGACAATGTCACAAAGACAAAAGTTGAGATGTAGTAGAGCAGTCCACTCCCCTCGATGGCCTTTACGTGTTGACATTCAACCACTGTGAATTATTTAACCGTGTTTTGCAATGGAAAGCGTCAGGCACCTGTTTGCTTTGTTTTCTTTGCCGCTATCCACTAACAATACACGCCAAATGCGAATAAACTCTCGGTTGTTGTTGAAGTTCTGTACATGTACGCCAGGCGATACCCTACCCACGGGAGAAAAATACCCATCCATTAGCGCTTTACTCTTGAAATAAGGCTCACGGTGTTCCCGGTTGGAAACAATGGCATTTTGGGACGTGTCGTGGGATGCGTGTTTTTCTTTTCTTCATGATCATCACATGCAGTCGGACTGTTAGAGAGATGTGCTCGCATAACTTTGCGCTACTGTCTGCTGTCTGTTTGCCTGAACACTTGGAGGCGTCGATGCGCTCCTATTAATAGGAAACTTTGTTTTGGTGCGCGCGATATTGTTTAGCGCCGAGCTCTTGGTGAAAATAAACTGTTGAATAAAACTGAAATATGAAAATAAACACTGATCATTTCTGATCGCTGATAAGTGAAATTAAGCAAAGAAATAAACACATTGTGGTATTGTTGAGTGAAAACCCCAATTCGTACAGTAGCTGCGCTATTCATTACAGTCAGTAAAGTGCTGACAATGCAACTCGGTGACAAGTGACATCGAAGCAGAAAATAAACTAACAAAGAAATCGCCGTCCAATCGCGTGCGCGTTAACACGCGCGTCCACAACACTGCCAGACAAGCGCAAACGCAACAATTATTGCGGTAAGTGACACGACAATAGACTGACTGCGAGTTTGCTCTAACCTATTCTCTCAGCTTATATTTGCTTTTTGTTTTCGCGGTTTGTACAAGCCGGCTGACAGAGTTGACTGGTTGACAGAGTTTACTGGTCCACGGAGAACTCTTCAGGGATGTGTTTTCATTTTAAAGAGCCCGACAGAATAAACCTCTTTAGCCCAGCACGACGAAACAAACAAAGATGAACGCGTGGACATTCCGCTACAGCGCGAGCTCAAAGTCCACGCCGCATTATAATTCGCGTGTTGTAGTTTTATCCCAAAATGTTGACAGTTTCGCTATAAGGAAGAAATAGGAAGTTGAAGAGGAGCTCGTTTGTGACGCACTTCACCGGGTTACTACTCGCAGCGCTCGCTGCCAGCTGAGTTTCCCAGCGCATGCTAATCCGCACGAAACAGACGGGAAATTCAATCCCCCCTCACAACAACCCACACAATTCCTCTTCGAACCGCTTGTAAAAGACAGTAATGAGTGTTTTGTTTGTTCTGCAGAGAGCAAACGCTGGCCAATGGCCCGGCCTCGCAGGGAAGCGGAGAGAGCACCGGTGGCGGAGTGGTGTTGCCCGCCGGGCACTTTGATTTCCCTCAGCCGGGCGAAGGGGACCCGTTAAGGGGAGGGATATCCATGTCGAATAACCAGTCGAGGTCACCGATGAACCGGACTTTCTCCAGGTCCTCTAGTGGCTATTTTTCCGTCGACAGCGATTCTGTGCCAGGTTCCCCTCTAATGCCCAATATTTCCGAAGCGCAAGACGGACAAAATGATGGTAAGAGCCCCCTGGAGAATAAAAGTCACCGTTTTTTTTTTTGGTGTGTAAACATCCTAAGTACGCGACGAAAAGTTTTTTTTTTCCCTAGAGGAATAGTCCGTTGAGATTTGAAATTTTAAATAGAAAGATTAAAGCAGCCGAACGCAGTTCTCCCGCCGTGGGCATCCAACACGCGCGAATTTTTCCACAGTATTTCCAATAATATGTATTTAAAGTCTTATTTGTTTCATTCCTGCTATAATAAAATCAGTTTTATTGCGTTTTATTATGCTACAATATCATTTTCTTCCCACCAACAGGCAGTTTTGTGAATATAAAGGGCAAGTGTGCGTGGGCAGACATAAACTATATTTCCTGTGAAACTATTTCATAAGTTCAGTTAGTTTAAGTACTTTGATTTAACAAACAATAACTTTATATAATGTTTTATAACCAATGATATTACAAAGTCTAGCACTTTACATTACTTGCGGTCCTTTCGAGTGTAACCCAAGCCACAGACAGTGACAGATTGTACAGGTGAAGCAAATGAGCATAAAAAACATGAATACAGTTGAATCTCACTGTTTATAAATGTCATCCGTTTAAGTGCTTTGGATGTTTAACTTGGCTGTGGCTTTTCTACATTAGTGCAGTGATAAGCGTAATGTTTTGATGCTTGGCAGTGCACTTGTCTTGAAAATCTCTTCCAGAAGGCATGTTCTTCTCATTTGCAGCACACATCTGCCTAAAGCCAAGTCAGCTCATTTGTCTTTGTGACAGCTTCTCTAAGAGAAATAACCTGCATCTCTGCATTTAACAGCAATATGTTGACTGTATTACGTGTTATTGTTGATATGACGTTGCATTTTTGCTGTCACGCAATAACAAAAATGAACATAATTAGTAGTCATCATTTAAAAAGCAGTAAATGGTTAAAACGTGCTGTGTTATCATCAGTATTTTTTGCATTTTGAGCCGAATTTCATAAGTGTACCATATAAAAATGCATAACATCGTAAGACTGTCATTAAAAAACTCAGGCCTAATTTTACAAGTGACTTTTCTCATCCATATGTTCCTAAAAACATAAGAACTTCATACATTTACTCATAACAGTATATATATATATATATATATATATATATATATATATATATATATATATATATATATATATATATATATGTGTGTGTGTGTGTGTGTGTGTGTATGTTCATTTTAAATTGGGCAATTCTACTAAAAACTATTTATTGTAGATTTAATAATTAATTGAAGGACCCCATTCACACAATTGAAGTCCAGAAGCTATACATCTGAGGCTGGAAGTTAACAATAACCATTTATATTAATACAACAATACTTGTTTTTACATTACTGTGGGTTTAGGGTTGGGGTAGGTGCTAATAAAATACAAATCAATGGGTAATTTAATCAATAATAGCTATGCAAAAAATATGTGAAGAAACAACCTCTGTGAAGCCCATGACATGCACTTACTGTAGGTTTTTTGGAACCATAAAAGTCAGACAAGTCATGAAGAACAAGTATAATATTCATAAATTTATATGAAATAAATAACACTATATGAAGAGAAGTGTCATACAATGAGGATAAGTCACATTATTTGCGTATTATTAAGTTGTTTTTATGCATTTTTGCTGTCACACCACAGGACCTTTTTACAGTACAGTTCAGTAAAAAATTTAAAAGTAGTATATGGGCAAATATTAATCGCGTCTAAAATTTTCTTTTGACAGTGCATGTGCAACATATATATATATATATATATATATATATATATATATATATATATATATATATATATATATATATATATATATATATATACACACACACACACACACACACACACACACACACACACACACACACACACACACACACACACATACAACACACACACACACACACCAGTAAAAAGTTTGGGGTCAGTTTTTATTTATATTCTGTTATTCTGAGGCAGCACTTATTAAAATGTAAAAATAGATTGTTAAATATTTATTTAAATAAATAATAACAATAATTAATATTAGAGTGATTTCTGAAGGACCGTGTGACTCTAAATACTGGAGTAATGAAGCTAAAAATTAATTTTAAAATCACTGGAATAAATGATTAAATTAAATTATTAACTACTTTTGATCAGTTATCAGTTCACAATTTTACTGTGTTTTTAATTAAATAAATGCAGCCTTGGTGAGCAGGAGGAGCTTATTTTAAAACATTTAAAAATCCTACTGACACCAAACTTTTACCCGGGAATATATATATATATATATATATATATATATATATATATATATATATATATATATATATATATATATATATATAGTGCAAGTCAGAATTATTAGCCCCCCTTTGATTTTTTTTTTTATTTGATTTTTTTTTTTATATTTTCCAAATTATGTTTAACAGAGCAAGGAAATTTTCACAGTATGTCTGGTAATATTTTTTTATACTGGAGAAAGTCTTATTTGTTTTATTTCGGCTAGAATAAAAGCAGTTTTTAAATGTTTAAAAACAATTTTAAGATCAATATTATTAGCCCCTTTAAGCTATATTTTTCTGAACAGTCTACAGCAGTGGTTCTCAAACTGTGGTACGTGTACCACTAGTGTTACGCAGGCTTTCTTCTAGTGGTACGCGGAGGAATGAAATATGTCATGTACATGCTACATATATATTCAAAATGTATTAAAAATGATGTATATAATATACCATATGATATATAGCGTATATTTGTGAGGTAATCCGCAACGTTTTTTTTTTACTTTGCAGAGCTGTAGCTGCTTTACTGGGCCTACTACGCTACTGTATTTCAATACTGCTCATTTTGGTGGTACTTGGAGAGACAATTTTTTTCTGAGGTGGTACTTTATGAAAAAACTTTGAGAACCACTGGTCTACAGAACAAACCATCATTTTATAACAACTTGCCTAATTACCCTAACCTCTTAACCTAATTAGTTAAGCCAGGGGTAGGGAACCTATGGCTCGGGAGCCACATGTGGCTCTTTGACCAAAAATATGTGGCTCTCCAGCTGTCTCCCTTCAATTAAAAATTAAAACTGTCACTAAAAATACATTTACTATTGTCAATACAATTACAAATGACCTTTTTATTGTATATATTTACAGCAAAATGAATAAGGATAAAAGGACGTTTCAACCAGTGTGCGTGTGCGGCGCTGTGGATTAACTTGTGGATTAATCTGACACCAATAAAGGGCATGAAACTTACATTTCTATGGTAGCCTTGTGCACATAAATTCAAACAACATTCATGAGTGTTTATAGCGAAAAGAAACATCTATAAATGTCCTTATATCCCAATGGCTCTTTAAAAAAATGCATTTGCCAAAAAAATCTGAAATGGTTCTTTGCTTAAAAAAAAGGTTCCCGACCCCTGAGTTAAACCTTTAAATGTCACTTTAAGCTGTATAGAAGTGTCTTGAAAAATATCTAGTGAAATATTATTTACTGTCATCATGACAAAGATAAAATAAATCAGTTATTAGAAATGAGAAATAAAACTATTATGTTTAGAAATGTGTTGAAGAAATCTTACTGTAAAAAAAAAATTGGGGGGAAGAAAATAAACAGGGGGGCTAATAATTCTGACTTTAACTATATATATATATATATATATATATATATATATATATATATATATATGAATGCATATGATACACATACATAAAACAAAATGTTGTTACATAGATATTTCAATTTCTATAAAATTTGTATCATATACATCTACATTTTATATCTAAATATAAACATTACCCAAAAAATACGCATGCATTTGTATTTTATGTATTTATATATGCATAAAAAATTTACACATTACACACACAAACATATTATTTGCCCAGCACAAAAAAAAATGAAAAAAAATATAAAGTCAGTGACCCCAATATTTTCTCAAACGCCAAGCTTTAAACTACATAAATATATCTATTGTTTCTACAAAAAGGGTGTTTTACCAAAAAAAAACTAAAATCTATTTGTCAACTACACTGAAACAAAGCATTCAAAGATGATTCCTTGGATCTCCCTGTGTTCACGTGGGTTTCCTCCGGGTGCTCCAGTTTCCCCCACAGTCCAAACACATGTGGTGAAGGTGAATTGGGTAGGCTAAATTGTTTGTAGTGTATGAGTGTGAATGAGTGTGTATGGATGTTTCCCAGTGATGGGTTGCAGCTGAAAGGGCATCCGCTGCGTAAAACATTTGCTGGATAAGTTGGCGGTTCATTCCGCTGTGCCAACCACAGATTAATAAAGGGACTAAGCCGAAAAGAAAATGAATAATTTAATGATTGCTTAGATCTAATCAAATTTTAAGTTAAGTGGTTGTAAACAATTTGTTTGGGCTGAATTTAAACAAACAAATTAGTTGAACATTAGTACATTTTATTTGTTTGTGTAAACTCAACCCATATAAAGTTTTTGCAACAATTTTGCAGGCATCATTTTTTCCACACTGTACAAATGCTGAATTCAACACAATCAATTTGTGTTGGGACAACATAAGAGAATTAAGTTAACTGATTAGTTTTTACAAATTCAAGTGAATTGGACATAAAACAATTAAGTTGTCTTGTTAAGTATCAACAAATTAAGGTGTCAGGTTGTCGTTTCAGCAACATTTTAATCAAGTAATTTAAAAAAAGGCAGCAAACGTAATATTTTGAGTGCATATTCAGTCAGTATGTGTGCATGTGCAAACCTCTTATTCCATTCCCCAAATCTCGCAAAACAAACCTAAAAAGCACCTGACACTCATAACCACAACATTTCCCCCAAAATGCCTCTGATGGAGTGAGCTGAAGATGCAAATAATATAACTATTACGAACATAAACATTAGGTGAGCAGGTTAGTTGAACAGCCATTGAGAAACATAGAATATGTGCACTTACTGCACTCCAACAAAATGGTAAGGTATACAATCTAGGCTTGGGCGGAATTCAAATTTTGATACAGTCAAACCTCCTCCCTATTTTACCTCGGTATACGGTATTACTGTGCAATATAAAAAACATTATGATGTAAGGCTCAGACTTGGTCCAATCATTTATTACTCTCCGTGTGGTACAACAAAATCAGTCAACAAAGAGGGAACATCACTGAAAACAGTCCCATTGCGAAAAACCACTCCTCTTTTCTGTCTCTCCCTCTCCACTTCACACACACACACACACACACAATACTGCAGCCCCGCCCCTTGAAAGACCTGCACATTTTACAACGCTGTATATGCGACCTTAGGTTCACCGTCACCTGTTTGTTGCACAATTTGCAAATTGTCTTGTTCATATTAGAGATCTGTGCACTGTGTATAAACACACACACAGCACCATGCTCTCTCTTATTTACACACACACACACACATACACACACACACACACACACACACAAACAGCATCCACATGGAATCGCGCGTGCTCGCTTGCTTTATTCTGAAATTTATTCCTGCACCACAAGATATCTGGCTGGGTCCCGCGGCTTACGCGGTACAGCAGCGGGAATGCAGACCTCTAGTTCGTATTTACCACGTCTCCCATCTCGTTCGGTCAAAGCCCGAAATACTGCCAAACTACAGAGGTTGTGTTCTTTCGAGACCAGGTCACTTGGTGCATGACTCGCCATCTTACCTCACCTCTCTCTCTTCTTCACACTGTCCCGTGATGACAGTCACGCATATGCATTTTTAAGCATTAAATTAATAACAATTATTATTTAATACTTGTCTCCTATAAAAGTGCATTGTTTTTTATGACGGTATAACGGTATTGAAACTGATACCGTTGCTATTTTTAGATCCCGCAGTATACCATATTACCGTATTACCGCCCAAGCCTAATACAAACAAATACAAATTAAACCTCAAACCTTATTAAATGTAGATGCTAAATCACTGATATGTGTGGGTTTGCACTGAGTCTCAGTTATAAAGTTTAATTTCTATTTATTTTATTTTCAAGATCTGAGGTGAACTTTCTGCTGCTGCTTTCAGTAGTATGGCAATACATATTATGTAAAATGGCATTCAAACTCATATTATTAGCATTCAACACTGAATAAAACCAGCCTGATCTCACGATAAAACGTAAGTATTGACGATTCGTTCAAGTTCAGTCGTATGAAAATGTACGATTTTTAAAAGGAGGCGTGGCACCTAACCCCACCCCTTAACCCAACCGTCATTGGGGGATGAGCAAATCGTACTAAATTGTTCAAATTAGATCGTATGAATTCATACAAATTAGCCACTAAATCAAAAAGTTACGAAATGCCGTGACATTGTGTTGAATAAAACACATGAGGTGTACCTTAGGTGATCATCGTCAGTTTTCTGTTGTTCAGCTGCAATAAATAGAAGCCATTTCTAAAATTTCAGGTGTTAATTAGGACAAAAACTTCTTTTACTCTATCCTCTGTCGTTGCTTTTAGTTTGAATTCAGTTTAAATCAGCCTTTGTTGATGTTCTCAATCTGGCAACCTGCTCTTGTGTGTTTTAAACCAGGGGTGCAATACCTAGTTCAACCCCTGGGTATCAAACTTACAAACTGCACCTTTACAAAAACATATTAGTTTAAGTGTATTGAACATTGCTCGGTCCATTCACATAATCTCGCAAAACAAACCCAAAATGCACCTGACACTCATAACCTCAGCGTGTGACCCGCCTTTCCCAAAATGCCTCTGATGGAGTGAGCTGATTTGTCTGTTGTCGTCTTGTTTACTGTCACCGAGGCCTCCAGAAAGCAGTCAGAGAGAGAATTGGCCTTAGTGCACGCAGTCAAAATAGACTAGCCTGTCTTTTGTGAGGGCTAGACATAAGATCCAGCCCATCTCTGTTTTCCCTATTGAGAGGCAGGAGATATGAGATGCTGAATTGTCTTCCGGTAGCCACTCTTAATGGCCAAGAGAAACAACAAGAAGTTATCAGGGCTCTCATCTGTTTCTCGCTCGGCAGGAGAGTTCCTCTAGCATTGGCCTGTTGTTTATATCGTTAGCTGCTGCATTGTGTTGGCACAGGGTCTTGAATGTACACGTATGAACCTTGTGACTTTTTTTGTTGTGCGTCAAATATGTTATCCGGTCAAAGATGAATGAAGATGGGGTGAAAGAACTAAACCAGAAACGATGAGTGCATGTTCTGCTGGCCTCTTCAGTGTTGATTTAGATCAGATTGTGTGCTTATTTAAAGGGATAGTTCACTCAGGATTAAGATTTGATTGTGTACTTGTTTTTTTTTAACATGTTTAAGGTTGTCAGCAGAAAAGAAGATGTTTTGAAGAATGTTGTAAATCTGTAACAATTGACTGTAATTGTTTGTTACCGGTTTACAGCATTCTTCAAAATATCTTATTTTATGTTAAAGGGATAGTTCATCCAAAAATGAAAAGACTGTCATTATTTACTTATCTTTTACTTGTTTCAAACATGCTTGAGTTTGCTTTTTTGTTTGTTCTGGTGAGCACAAAAGAAGATATATTAAGAAATGTTGGCAACCTGTAACCATTAACTTCCTCTGTTTTTCCTTCTTTGAATGTCAATAGTGACCGGTTTTCAGCTTTCTTCAAAATTTCTTCCTTTGTTTGAAAGGGATAGTTCAGCCAAAAAGGGAATTTGTGTTTGTTTGTTTGTTTGAATGATTGATTTGGTGAGCACAAAGGAAGATGTTTTAAAGAATGTTGGAGACTGCAACTGTTGACTTCCACTATTTGTCAATGGTTACCGGTTTTTAGCTTTCTTCAAAATATCTGCTTTAGTGTTAAAGGTACAGTTCAGCCAAAAATTTAATTTGTGTTTGTTTGTTCTGGTGAGCACAAATGAAAATATATCAGGGAAAGTTGGAAACCTGTAGCCATTGACTGGCATTCTTTTTTCAAACTATGAATGTCAAGCATTCTTCAAAATATCTTCTGTTGCTTTATAGGGATTGTTCACCCAAAAATTCAATTTCAGTCATTTTGCTTACCCTTTACTTGTTTCAAACATGTCTGAATGTTTTTGTTTGTTAGTTGGAAATCTGTAACCATTGCCCAATGTTTTTTTTTCTACTATGAATGTCAATGGTTACTGGTTTTCAGCTTTCTTCAAAATATATATTTTTTGGTGTTATAGTTTACCCAAAAATTAAATGTGTGTTTGTTCTGGTGAGCACAAACAAAATGATATCAGGCAAAGTTGGAAACCTGTAACCATTGACTTCCATTGTTTTTCATGCTACTGTATGAATGTCAAGCATTCTTCAAAATATCTTCTTTTGCCTTGATGGGATAGTTTACCCAAAAGTGAAAAGTCTGTCTTTGTTTACTTATCTTTTATTTTGTTTCAAACATGTTTGAGTTTGTTTGTTTGGTGAGCACAAAAGAAGATATTTTTAAGAATGTTGGAAACCTGTAACCATCAATTCCATTATTTTTAATTCTTTGAATGTCAATGGTTACCGGTTTTCAGCTTTCTTCAAAATATCTTCTTTTGCATAAAGGGACAGTTCACTCAAAAAGCAAATTCTGTCATTGTTGACTTTTACTTGTTTCAAACATGTTTGAGATTATTGTTTGTTTGGTGAGCACAAAGGAAGATGTTTTGAAAAATGTTGGAAATCTGTAACCATTGACTTCCACTGTTTTTCCTTCTTTTATTGTCAATGGTTACCAGTCTTCAGCTTTCTTTAAAATATCTTTGTTTTAAAATATTAGTTCAACCAAAAAGAAAATTTTGTCAGCGTTTACTTAATTTTTTTCTTGTTTCAAACATGTTTGAGTTTATTGTTTGTTTGTTTGTTTTGGTAAGCACTAAGGAAGATGTTTTGAAGAATGTTGGAAACATGCAACTTCTGTTGTTTTTCATACTATCAATGTCAATGGTTACAAGTTCCCATTGTTTTATTCTATTATGAATGTCAATGGTTACTGGTTTTCAGCATTCTTCAAAATATCTTTTTTTGTGTTAAAGAGAAAGTTCAGCCAAAAATGAAAATTCAGTCATCATTCTTCCACCCTTTACTTGTTCCAAACCTGTTTGTGTGTGTGTGTGTGTGTGTTTTAGTTTATTTTGGTGAGCACAAAAGAAGATATATTAAAGAATGCTGGAAACCTGTAACCATTGACATCCATAGTATTTTTTTCAGTATTCCTTTTTGTGGGCTCCAACAGAACTGGAAACTGGTTTGAAACTAGTGAAATGTGTATAAATCATGACAGAAATTTCAGTTTTGGGTGAACTGTCCCTTTAAGCAGATACACAAAAAGGATTACAGCTACTTCAGGCTGAGAAAATGGTGTGCAAGTTAAATTTTTTCTGGTGAACTGTCCCTTTAACCAGAACAAAAAAACTCAAACAGGATTACAACTACTTCAGGGTGAATAAATAGTGTGTAAATTCTCTTTTTTGGGTGAATATCCCTTTAAGACACAGTCGTTGGCACTGTAGAAAGGCATGAGAGATCGGAGGTGAAAGTGTTGACTAAAACTCAGAGTGATATTTGAGATATTGTCTGGTTGAGCTCAAACAGGTCTAGCGGAGTTGTGAAAGGAAATGAGTTTCCAAAGGTCCTAATATGATTGAGCACGAGAAATAACAGTCAAAAGAGTTTCTCGCTTGAGTCATAGCGGGAAATCAATTTGAGTTCAGACAGAATATGGGTGATATTAGTGTTTAGCCTCATAATAACCTCAGCCGTTCAGCTACTGTCTCACCGCTGACAGACGCTGGAATTTTAACACGCTTGGCAAATATTTATTCATGCTAATGCAAGTTAAAAAAAAAAAAAGATAAACAGAGCTTGAAGAGGCGGTTGTTGGAGAGGATGTTGTGTGATATTTAAAGGTTTAGTTCACCCAAAAAGGAAAATTCTGTCATCCTTTACTAAAGCTTTACTTGTTTCAAACCTTTATAAGTTTCTTTCTTCTGTTAAACACAAAAGAAGCTATTTTGAAGAATGCTTTAACCATTGACTTCCATTGAATTTGTTTTTTTTTACTATGATATCACTTGTTTTCAATGTTCTTCAAAATATTTTCTCTTGAAACTTGTAATGATTTGGAAATAATAAGCAAATTAAAGTTTTTTGGGTGAACAATCCCTTGAACTTTAAGTGTTGAACTAATTTTGGTGAACTAAGTGAAATATCTCCTAGATTGGTGTATGGAGTACTAGTTTTAAAAACTGAAATAAGCATTGATCTTCTGTGCACAGATGTTCTGAAAAAGTTGTTTTTATTTCAAACGTAATTAATGTTTAGTCTCAAAATGGTGTTTAGGCAGTTTTCTAATCGTTTTTTAAAATTATTTTTATAAAATCATTGGAAAAGGTGCAGATTATTGCATTACAATCAAATTCTGGAAAATTAAGGTTTTTAGTAAACACTTTATTAGTTATTATTCAGTAATTAACTAGTAACTACACTAATAAGCGAATAGTTACTTTAAAAAAGTGAGTAAACCCATCGCCTTAAAAGCAACAAGTTAAATATGATATGATATATTATAATTACGATCAGTTTTCTTTACTTCAAAGAGTAAACTCATTCATTCATTTTCCTTCGGCTTGCTCTGTATTTCAGAAGTTGCCACAGTGGAATGAACCACCAACTATCCCAGCATATGTTTTATGCAGTGAATGCCCCTTCAGCCACAACCCAGTACTGGGAAAAGCCCATACACTCTCACATTCTCACACACTCATACACTACTGCCAATTTAGGTCATCCAAGTCACCTATAGCGCATGTGCTTGGGCTGTGGGGAAACTGGAGCACTAGGGTTGGGCGATGTCGACCAATTTGGCATTATATGATGTCTAATGTGAATGTCTAATGCCGTTCTCGTGCGAAAAGCCGCCGGATCGGGGAAAAAAAAAAAAAGCAAAAGCCCTCGTCTTCGATTTCGACCGCGTTTTTGGATCCCGCCGCGTTCTCGCCCTTATTTTTCAGATTCCGTTTTTTGTCTTACCTGATTTCCGGAACCTGCTGTTCCCCGGACTCGATCCCAGTCGTCGTCCACCGCGGCCGGCTCCGGCTCCTCCTCCTCATCCGGGGTCTCCGCTCCGCCGACGCAACGCTGTGAGCTAGGCGGACAAACTGATTGCGTCGGGAAAGCCCTCCACTCGGAGACGAGCCGTCGGCCGGCGAGCGCGAAGAGGAGGGGCGGAGCGACGCCACACCGCCCTGCAGCGTTCGCTCGAAAAAAACCAAACGCGGCCTTTACATGCCACGTAGTCCGCGGGGCTACGTTTCCAGAATGAGCTTGAGTTGACAAATTACCACCAGTCAATCACTTTTTCCGCGGGACTCTGGCATGAATAGGCAGAGTGATCTGTGTCATTATAATGGTGTTGACAAACTTGGTAATAAAGGTGCAGAAACAACAGCAACCAACCAACAGTGTCTGAGGTTTTCACTAAGATTACTAAGTACACGTGTGACAGCGAAAGATTGAAGCAGTGTACTGATGATTTAACACATCACCTGATAGATTCAAAAGTCAGAAGAGTCATTTGATAGAGACAAGATTAATTAAATATCACGTTTAACAACTATAGTGAGAACCCATCCAGTGGCACATCCTTGAAAAAAAATGGACGATGGCATCATCTATCGACCCAACCCGGAGCACCTGCAGGAAACCCAACACAGAGAGAACATGCAAACTCCACACAGAAATGCCAAATGACCCAACCTGCGAGCTTCTTGCTGTGAGGTGACAGTTTTAACCACTGAGCCACCGTGCCGCAAAAGAGTAAACTCGTTGCCTCATAATTAAGTAAGCTCAACTAATCGCTTTAATAGCATTTAAAAGCTTAAGCTGTTATATATAAACAGAGTTAGCCTGCAGCTATATAGTTTATAGGTGATGTCTATGTTAGGTATCTACCTAGCCCTACTGCCTAATGACTACAGCCCCACTGACACCCTCTGCCAATGCATTGATGAAACGAACAGTTGGATGTGTCAAAACTTTCTTCAGTTAAACAAAGAAAAAACTGAAGTGATTGCGTTTGGGAACAGAGATGAGGTTCTCGAGGTGAATGCGTACCTTGGCACTATCAAACAACAACAAATAAGGTCAAGAATCTTGGTGTGACTCTGGAGTCAGATCTGAGTTTCAATAGTCATGTCAAAGCAGTCAGTAAATCAGCATACTATCATCTCAAAAATATTGCAAGAATCAGACTTAGAGAAACTAGTTCATGCTTTTATCAGCAGCAGGGTGGATTACTGTAACGGCCTCCTCACTGGTCTTCCTAAAAAGACAGTCAGACAGTTGCAGCTCATCCAGAATGCTACGGCCAAGATTCTGACCAGAAACAGGAAATCAGAGCGCATCACACCTGTCCTCAGGTCTCTACACTGGCTCCCAGATACATTCAGAATAGACTTTAAAGTATTATTACTTGTCTATAAATCACTAAATGGCCTTTGACCTCAATACATTACAGATATGCTTACTGAATACAAACCTAACAGATCACTCAGATCTTTAGGATCATATAAACTAGAAGTTCCAAGGGTTCAGTCAAAGCAGGGTGAATCAGCTTTCAGCCACTATGCCCCCCACTGCTGGAATCAGCTTCCAGAAATGATCAGATGTGCTCCAACATTAGACACATTCAAATCAAGACTGAAAACACATCTGTTTAGCTGTGCCTTTACTGAATGAGCACTGTGCTACTGTATGTCCGACAGATTGCACTATTATGTTTTTCTCTTCTTTTTCATTCTTTTATCACATTTTATCTGTTTTTTGTGTTTTTTTATCATTTTTATTATTTGTTTTATTTTCCTCATACTTGTTTCTTTTATTCTTGTTTATGTAAAGCACTTTAAATTGCCACTGTGTATGCAATGTGCTATATAAATAAACGTGCCTTGCCTTGCCTATGTTCAATGCAGTGTATTAAGTGTGTATGTGTTGTTTTTCCCCTCAGAGGTATGGTTATCAGAACATAGCCACCAGCACTTGCAGATGGCAGCACCAGTCGCAGCCCTGCCGCCGGAGATGGCGGTCGCTCGCGAACTGCGACGCATAGGCGATGAGTTCAATCGCCTCTACTGTGAGGTAAATATTCAGCTGACACTGCAGGATCTACACTGTGGTATATGCAAATTGTTTTTTTTTTTGTTGTTTTTTCAGTCAACCAGCTGAAGCACATTACAAAATCGCCACGTTTAAAGGGCACTCTCCTTTTTCAAGATTTAAGACAAGTCTTTTGTGTCTCCAGAATTTATCTGTAAAGTTTCAGCTCAAAACACTGTGCCTTTAATGCTGGTTCTCCCCACCCATCGTTTGCACGTGCCTGTCAGAGTGCGTCTGAATCTGTCCAGCTGCGTCAGATAAACAGCATAGTGACAGACATGAAGGAAGCAGATCGTAACGTTTGTGAGAAATCCTACAGTAAGAACTTTCCCAATGATTATTTGATGTATTTGTTGTGGAGTTCATTCAAGCCTTTCTGCAACGATGAGTCACACACTATGTCATTTCAAAGTTTGCGTACACACACAGCGGACACACAAACAAACACACACACACACACACACACACAGCGCGCAAGCTTAGCTTTGCACTGTTTTTACATGGCAAACGTAAAGAAACCACATTAATATTCACTGCTGTATGGATATCCGTTATGTTGACGTACAAAATAAACCTGATTTACATTTACAAACCGCCCTATCTTGTTGATATGATTATACACCGTAAAAATGGCTGTGATTTCAACGGTAAAAAACTGTTAAAATGCTACAGTAAAAATCTGTTACCTAATTAACGGTATGTTTCCTTAATATATACGGCGAATAACCGCAAACTAACTTTCCCAGAATTCCCTGCATGGCACGTCACTTCTTATACTTGTTGTTGACATTACTATGGATCTTTTTAGTTGTTTCCCGATCAGTAAATGTACATTAGAGATTTATGTTAAATCTAATATTGATAAACAAAGTTTATTTCATGACTTTAATTTTATGCGTGTTGCCATACTGGTATTTAGTAGTTGTGTGAATTACATGAGCACCTTCTTTACACTGATACACTGCATAAGTTGGCGGTATATGATGCAGTAATCACTTTATCTTGATTAATGTTTTTTTAAGATTGTTAGAAGCCAAAATCAAAATCGAAACTGGATTTTACATTAATTGCACAGCCCTATGAAATTCAATAATCAAATGTAAAAATATCACTGCAGAGTCTTTCCTCTATAAATAAATCATTCATTCCTTTTCGGCTTAGTCCCTTTATTAATCTGTGGTTGCCACAGCGGAATGAACCGCCAACTTATCCAGCATATGTTTTACGCAGCGGATGCCCTTCCAGCTGCAACCCATCTCTGGAAAACATTCATACACACTCATTCACACTACGGATAATTTAGACTACTCAATTCACCTGTACCGCATGTCTTTGGACTGTGGGGAAAACCGGAGCACCCGAAGGAAACCCATGCGAATGCAGAGAGAACATGCGAACTCCACACAGAAACGCTAACTGACCCAGCCGAGGCTTGAATCAGCGACCTTCTTGCTGTGAGACGACAGCATTACCTACTGCGCTAATGCGTAACCCTTAAATAAATCAATTAAATTAATTTTAATTAAAGTTACAAATGCTACAATTTATTGTGCCAGAACGCTTTAAACTCTCTTGATATGCTGATATGATATGCTTGAGTCACAAACCTAATAAAAACACAAGTAAATGATCAAATGTTTGCTAAAAATCGTCAATGACTGTAGCTCCTGGTCAACTATAATCCCAACTCAACATGCAGATCCTGCGATAAGTCTATTGCGGATGCACACATTGAGATATCGATGCTGAACCGATGTATTGTGCAATGATGAAATATGTTCGCTCGCTCAAGCAATGCCTTTCATTCTCCATCCAGAGGGGCTGGTTTGATTTTAGCATTTTTTTGCAGCCTCCACCTTCTCATATCAGCTCAAATCAGGTGTAAATCAGGACAGAAGCGAAAACACAAAAAGCGGCACCGCAAGTCTCAGCAGATTAGGCTCTAATGAGGGAAATGTTTACTCCACCGCTCTAAAGGGAGCTTTATTTTCATAACTTGTATTTCTTAATGTTGCATCACTCGAGCAGCAGTAAAGAAATCAAGTTTTTTTTTATGTTTGTGTGTGTGTGAAGGATCAGAGATGATATTCACCCTTTTGTCTCGATGTCATTGCCCATTGGTAAATCATTCAGGCTTCAGCAGATGTTGTTATTGAAGAGATTTGTGTTCTTAAAAAGTCACACTTTTTAATTTTTGAGACCCCCTTCAGAAAATTGTCAAACGCTTTGAGTGTAATTAGGGGTGGGTGATATGACCTAAAACTAATATCACGGTATTTTTCATCTTTTGAACGGTGATGGTATAATATCACAGTATAATAAGTGAACCTAGTAAAGGCGAGCTTCATTAGCAATGATGTGTACAGTATTAGAATTTACATTTAGCGTACATTTGCGCTGAACACGCAGTAAATGCAACGCATTGAGTAGAGCTGCACAATTAATCGTTAAAATATCGCGATCTCGATTCGACCCCCTAGACCAGGGGTCTCAAACTCAATTTACCTGGGGGCCGCAGGAGGCAAAGTCTGGGTGAGGCTGGGCCGCATAAGGGATTTCACAAAAAAAAAAGTCCTCAAATGTCATTATTAACAGTTTTAATTATTTCTTCTGAACATGAAGTGTCCTGAACATTAACAGAACATTGAGTGAAGATTATGAACAGTTCTTCTGAACATGGCATTTGCCTACTCCTTGCTGCCAGAGACTTGACAGCGCTTCTTCTCACAAATCTGAACCACATTTGGCTTTAGAGCGGAAGCAGCTGAGACCCTCAGGGTGGGGGGGGGGAGCGTACTGAAGAGTACTGAAGAGCGGTGTTATCGTGCGCGTACTGATCAGCTGTGTTGTCGCGCGCGTACTCAAGAACGGTGTTGTCGCGCGCCTACTGAATGGCGGGACCGAAGGTGTGCCGCGTCGCGGGGGCACTTTTGATCATTTTGGAAGGGCACTTTCTATCCAAGACTAAAAAAGGCATGTGCACTGCACAGGTTGAGCCCTATGTGTGCACGTGCCTGCCCTCACCTAAAAAAAAGGCGTATATATGTATAAATAAAACACCCCCACCCCACTCCAGTCACATCAGTCTGTATCTACCTATAATATATATAAGATGCAGGCTGTAGCTAGGTAGGTGGCAGGCTGCAGATAGGTAGCTAAGTGGCAGGCAGGGGCGGGAACAGCTTACCTTGGTTCTGGCCGGCGCGAGTTCCCTCCTAACACTTCCAACCCGTCACAGCGTCTAACAAAGGGGCGGAGTGCATGGTGACGTCATCGGCATCCCCGCCCTTTTGTTTACACGGCGGGCGGGGAATGCCAGTGACCGCTGTGTACGGATAGAATCAGCGGAGCGGGGAGCGCTCTCTCTCCCCACTCCGCTGATTCTCTCAGTGTACAGCGGTCGGCGCGGTCCACAAAATATTGCACTGAGGGCCGCAAATGGCCCGCGGGCCGCGAGTTTGAGACCCCTGCCCTAGATGATCTTAATCCAGCATTTCTACGATTCTGCCAATCATATTTTTAAGTTTAGGAGAAAAGGCGGCTGCACGAGTCTTTTCATTGTTTCACACACGTTGCTCAGTGACATGGACACCTCCAAATGATGTTGAATGAGTCACATACTGTATTTATGAGGTATAATTTACCTAAAAATGTCATTTTTGTCTTAATATAACAATGTTTTCGCGTTCTGGAAATCACACGTGACATGACCTGCTGACCGTGAGCTGTTATCACAGAGAGGGCGCGCGCCCTACTTAATGACAGACGCGCGCACGTCTACTTTAGTGAACAGAACCTGCATGTGTTGCGAGTAACAGGTAACACAGTTGCAAATAATATTCAGTTTGTGGCACAGAGTGATCGTTTGGGAGCCGCGCGCGAAGTATGAACAGCACTCAGAAGTCAGAATAAAACCGAAAGTGTGCACTTCATTTAAATAATCATATCACATTTTAGAGTTATAATTACGACAAGCATTTGATGTTTTTTCTTTCATAGTGAACCCACAGTTGTGCATGAAAATAACTGTTTACAATGTCAGTATAACTACTCTAGCCTATATATTGTTGAATATAATCTGATAAAGGCAAATGTCTGATTTTACCAGTGAATAAAATTGTCTAATATGACAGATTGCAAGCATATATCTCAAACATAATAATTCAACATCAGAATTATTATAAGCAGAATAGAATTATTTATAGAAACCAGTAGACCTACACATAATATTATTATTAATGTTGTGCCATATGTTTGTTTTTACCATTCCTTTATTTTACATCTACAGATTCGTGAGAAAATTTTGATCTTTATTTTAAGCAAAAAAAAAAAAAAAAAGTATAAGAAAATTCGGAATTCTCATTTTAGCCAGAATCGTGCAACTCTAGCATTGAGATTTGGGCGCCTTCTCCGAAAACTCGAGTTCTCTGAGACTCAATTGGTGTCAGCTGTCGGATCAATATTCACCACATGTCATGGTTGCTCTCATCTGTGCCTTTATTAACCCTGTGTACTTTTCACTCTTCAGCCGCTTGCATTCCCGGCATTCACAAAAGCTCCCTGTCATCTGACAGCGGAAAGCCTTCAGTGATTGACAGCTAATATGAACCAATATAGCGGCAGGGAAGAGCGATTCAGCACGTTTTTAGAAAAAAAACCAAAACAGGTCACGCTACAACCATTATATGCAGTCGCACAAATGCTCCCAAATATATTATGAGGTCGCATAGCTTAAATTTCGAGCGCATATAATTGATTTATTACGGTATTGACGGTATTAGAAAATCCATGTCGTGGTGCAATGTCTCACTGGTAATGACTATGACACCGGTGTACCACCCACCCCTAGGTGTAATACACAATAAATGCGCTATATTATTACACATTACCTACCTACTTTGGTTTAATCTACAATTCATGCTATTAACAATTCATTAACTAAGATTATTAGCTCAATATAGCGCTAATTTGTTGCTTATAACAGTAATGGGAATAATGGTGCTATATATAAACGGCGTACTAAAGGCCATCTGAATTTCATGCGTCAATGTTGTCATGTGAAAACCACCTATAATCCACTCTATTGTATATAATCAGTAGCACAAACGCATTTGAAGCACACAGTTGTGTTCAAACTGAGCAATTTCATAGTTTATTCCCATCTTAATCACTCAATTTTGTGGCTAAATTTTCCGGAGACACTTTAATATTCACAATATATTTACCATGCATTAATAAGTCAAAACCTCAGTGTTTTGAAATGTTTACATCACATATTAAATGACTAAAGTTAGAGGCTGACTCCAAGCCATGTTATGCATTCCTTATGCAAATAGCCTTGTGAGCACAGTATGTCCATTTTTGGTTATCTATATGAACATGCAAACATGTTTTCTCTGTTTGGTGACGTTACTCACTCTGATAAGACTCTGTTTTTGCATGGGTTAAATCGGAGATCATTAATACCTCCTTTGAAAGACTTATTGCCTTTTGCCTCAGTGTTGTGCTTCCTGATTGGGCGTCCGTCCAGTTGGACAAAACTCTGTCTGCTGGTAGTATTAGTGTTTATTACATTAGTGCAAGGCCTTTCGCTCCCTTTTTGGCATTTAAGCTGACTTTATTGAGTGAGTATGACTCTAGTTTCTCAGTGTAGGACTGTAAACAGTTTTGATTGAGGCCTTCTCTGTGAGAGCAGTATGCAAATAGAGCCTTATCTGACCCAGCTATCATTGTTGGATTATTGCTGCGTAAAATCACCTTAGTCATTGTTTAAGTGAGCAAGACCTGCAGAGCGCAAGCCTCTTGAAAGATATACCTGCAGGCGGGAGTCCAGACGTGCCCATAAACTGCTCAACTGTATTTATTTTGTGGTGTTTGTTAAGGCAACAGTCGCCACTTATTGCTCATGCTGGGGCTTAAGTATTTTCACTACAAGTCTATGGCAGTTCTTTTTAATTTTCCACAAGTTATGCAATGTGTATTTGTCATACGTATTGTTTATACTACAGTTTTTTGTCTTTCACTTTTTGAAAGAGGTTTCTGTGTCCATATGCTGTAAAAATGCTGGGTTTCTCACAGTCGATTTGTGTTGGGACAACATGAAGGAATTAAAAACCTATTAGTTTTTACAAATGTAAGTGGACTGAACATAAAAATGTATTTGTCTAAAAAAATTTTAATCATGAATTGTGTTTTAGCTAATTTTAAATAAGTAGTTTGAACAACAGCAAATGTATTTTTTGCGTGTGTGTGAATAAATAAAGATACAAAAATAAAATAAAATAACTTAATTTAAAATAAATTCTCTAAATTAATTAATAGATAAATTCTCTAAACGAATTCTCTAAATAAACAAATAAAATGAATTCTCTAAATTCTCTAATTAATTAATACTCTAAATAAATAAACGAAAACATTTTCTAAATAAATTAAATAAATTAAATAAAACTGAATAAATAAATTTCTCTAAATAAATAAATTATCTAAATAAATTAATTCTGTAAATAAATTAATTATCTAAATAAATTCTGTACATAAATTAATTAATACTTTAAATAAAATGAATTAATACTAAATAAATAAAAGTTCTCTAAATAAATAATCTAAACAAATAAATTCTAAAATAAATAAATAATTTTCTAAATAATTAAATAAATTTTCTAAAATAATTAATTAATACTCTAAAATTAATTAATTCTCTAAATAAATAAACAAATTAATTAATTCTCTAAATAAATTTAATAAATTATATAAATAAATTAATTAATACTCTAAATAAATAAAGTCTCTAAATAAATGTAAATTACATAGATAAATTATCTAAAATAAATAAATAAATAATACTCTAAATGAATTATTTAATTCTCTAAATAAATGTTAATTAATTATTTCTAAATAAATAAACATATTATCTAAATTAATAAAATTATCACAATAAAGTAAATTCTCTAATTTAATTATCTTAATAAATAAATACTCTAAATAAATAAATTAATTAGTAATACTCTCTAACTAAATAATACATCAATTAAAAAAATACAAATAAATACATTCTCTAAATAAATGAATTAATAAATACTCTAAATAGATAAAGAAATACGTATGTACATTAACTTTGTATTATTTGCAATTTTAAAAAAAATCTTTAATATTTGGTGGAAAGCACCAAAGCCTTTGTAGTATTATAATAATGAACAATTGATTAACTATTAAAATAGTACTTAGTATTATTATTTTATTAAAAATCAAACACTTAATTGAAAACATAATAATTTTCCTTTGAATATTTAGCGTTAATGTGATTTGTGATACGTTGCATTGTTAAGCTATGCCCAGTTTGTTTGTCTGCCTGTGACAACTTTTTTCTTTCTTTTTTTTTTTTTTACTTTCGCAGATATTTTTCCACAGTAATATCCTTCCCAAACAATTGCTTGTCGTCAGAGAGAGATATTCTTATAGTATGCCGAATGACTCACTTACAGTAAACAAGTGCACTTGATTCATCAGAGTGATTCATTGTTGCTGGATGTGTCGGGTTGGCCTGATTCTCCAGACACACCCTGGAGCCCAATCAAAGGAGATGTGCGAGTTGTTAAAAAGCAAACCCCAAAAAAGGAGATTTTTGTTTAAATAATACATTTGGTTGAGAAAGATTGTTAGATAGTTTATAATGAATGAAGTGGTGAGAGAAAAACTTTTTCTTTGACTAGAATTCACACTTTTAAAGGGATCTTAAAGGGATAGTTCACCTAAAAGTCTGAAATGTCTGTTACAATTTACTCAATCTTTATCTTTTTTCCAAAGCCATTTGATTTTCTTTCTTCTGTTGAACACAAATTAAAATATTTTGAAGAAAGCCAGAAACCTGTTACATGGGGAAAACATGCAAACTCCACACAGAAATGACAACTCAGCCGAGGCTCGAACCAGTAACCTTCTTGCTATGAGGCGTTTGTGCTACCCACTATAAATATACTATTATACTATTCAGGGTTCAATGCTAAGGATTTTTTCTACTGATCGGGCCAGTGGTTCTGATTTTTACTTGCCCCACCAAAAAAAAAAAAAAAAAAAGAAGTTAATAGCTATTTCTTAGCCACATACAGTATCTTAAATAATGTTTCAAAAGCCAAACATAATTGTAATACCTATAGCCTTTTTATTCAGCATAACATTTTGTTAATACAACTGACAATTAAAAAAAAAATTATTGGGGTGTAACTAAATTTGATAGTGTGTGTGTGTGTGTGTGTGTGTGTGTAGAATCTATATGTTATGCACATATGCATCACTTTGGTTTTTATTCTACTGTACAAAAGTTATTTACACTTAAATACACAGTATTTTGGATACCCGAGCTGGGTATTTTACATTGGTTCATTTTTATATTTTTCATATGACACATGTACAAGTAATAGCTCAAATGAAAGCTCTTGCCGGTGCTTATACGGTTCTAGCATTCTTTTTACTGAATTATATTCACATGTCAAACAGTTGTTGAATGAATCGTGGTGTTTCCATGGCACAGAAGTGAAAACAATACATTTATGATCAATAAGCAGCCCCAGATAGCACAGACAGCTGTCATCTCTTACCTTATGCTGTGTGCTTCAGGGCCATTTCTCCTCTGTTTTTGAGGTGATGTGCATAAGTAATCCTTTTATATGTCTGATGTGGTCCAAACACAGTGAATTATGTTTGATCAAACAAAAGAATAGTGTAATATGTAAACAATGATCGCTCCCTGTGGCTTGTACAGCACCTCTCATCAGTTGGAATACAATAACTTTTGCATAGATTATGGTAGAGACATTTTTCTTTTTTCCTATGATTACAGACATGTGCAGAAACCACCCAAAATTAATTACAGCACGCTAGACCACACAGAACCTAAAAGGTACACTTTCAAATTTGAGTTTATAAAAAAAAAATACAAAAACCTATTTTTTCTGGTGTTTATTATAACACAGACAAATACAGCAGAGTTTAATTGGTTAAAAGAAAATAATTCAGTTCATCAAGTTCATTAAAATGTTTAACATTTTAAATAACTGCTTTCTTATTGTATGCAGTTTCAAATGAAATTATTACTCCCGACATTATTGCTTTTATTACTATTACCATTAATAATACTACTACTAATAATAATAACAACAACAACAATTAATATTAGAGTGATTTCTGAAGGATCAAGTAACTCTGAAGACTAAAGTAATGAAGCTGAAATTTCATCTTTAAAAATCACTGGAATAAACTATTAAATTAAATGATAAACTACTTTTGAACAGTTATTTTATAGTGAAATAACACTAAAAATCACAATTTTACAATTTTGCTGTATCTTTGATGAAATAAATGCAGCCTTGGTGAGCAGGAGAAGCTTATTTTAAAACCTTTAAAAATCATACTGACCCCAATCTTTTGATCAGTAGTATAGAATATTTTATAAGCGAAAACGTGCACTTTAATTTTGACACCCACAGACACCGTCACCTAATATAAATTAGAGAGGTCAGACTCTCTCAGATAGAGCCTCGTTTCAGTTGTAAAGTCTTGTAAAAATGTATATACTGAATTAATCTATTAAAAAAAACGTTGGCTAGAATTCTGCATTACAGGCTTAAATTAAAGAGCGAAATAACAGATGAACAACGTGAAGCAGATCAATGTTGATCTACCGAGCTGTCAGTGCAGAAATGAACAAAACAGCAGGCCTAACACAACATATTATGAGATTAAAATATGGAAAAATTATCAGATGGTAACTTTTCCTAATGGATAAACAGCTCTCGGTAATGTTTCAGCAACACTTTCGTATTAGATATGAAGCGCACATTTTTCGGAAGGAATGACATCTCGCCCTACTCATCATTCTCTCTTCATATAGCTGTATATACAACTATTACACAATCATAAGACACTGTGCACTCTAAAAATATTGTTTAGACAAAACAAAACAAAATTAACGCAACAGTTTGCATTAATATATTCATTTTACGACAACATCTAACAAAATGAGGTTCAGACAACAAACTTTATTATGTTAGCCAAATCTTTTCCTTCTCAATCAGAGGCAGTTTCACATAGCAAAAAACTCAGATTTTTAAGTTGAGTACTCAAAATAAGTTTTTTTAATTAAAATTGGAAACAAATCCAGTGTTATGTACTTAATTACATGCATGTTTTCAAGTTTAGAAACTCAAATAAATTAAGTAGCCGAAATTGTTGAGATTTTTGTTTGTTTTCTAATTTACTGTTCATGCTTGTAAGAAATACATTTAACAACAACATTTTTGTTTACTGGTAATTTTTTATTTGTATTAAACCCCAGGTTTCCTTTTTTTTACAAAACAAAAGCATGTTCTGTCTCATATTATCAGTTTAAAAAATAACAAAAAACATCAGTGTGGACTTAAAAATACAAAACAACTCCATTAGTGTGAAAAAATTGAGTTATCAACCCAACATCATTGGGTTTACAAGTTAAATATTGTTTTAAAGTAACTGACAGATTTATTTACCTTTAAATTAGCCGCATTTTTAAATTGATGTTATTATCAATATTTAACTGTTTTAAAAACTTGAAGTTATTCTGGCTACTTAAAAGTTTTAATCTAATCAGCATATTAGAATTTTTAAGTTACAATAGTTTATTAAGCTATGTAGTGGTAACAGGCCTCTTCAGTTATTTTGTAGAGTGATAGCCTGAATTCGTTTGACCATCGTATTTTCTCGCTACCATCGATCAGCTCAATCGAGTAGAGACCACCTCATTCAGGTGATCTCGGATCAATTGATTTGCTGCGGATCCTAACGCGATTGCTGGACTCACATATGGCAAACAAACCACGCTAACAGGAGAAATGAGATGGAATCCAAAAAGACGTCTATGTGTGAAAGCACCGTAAGATTGTATTTGCACGCAGTTGTCAAACCATTCTGTACACAGACCCGGGCATCTCGCACGCTGGCTCCGGGCAGTTCTTATTGTCGAGCCCTGTTATCATTAATTACTTGAACTATAATTAATAAACGCTGTACAATATTCTTCATTACTGGTTCATGTTAGTAAAAATACATAAACTAAACTAGTTTTCATTAATAAACTAACGAAAACTTATTGAAAATTATGACCATAAATTCTCATGAGACCCCTTTAATGCTCGTTTTGTTTACGTCATCATAGTAGTGCAGCTGATATCAGCTCTACAGAGCTCAGATATCAGCTTTTTTAAGTCTTAAAACAAAATACTCATAAGCAGAGCAAGTTTCAAAGAGTGAACGTGATGATCCTCCTAATCTGAGATCCATTCAACAGACATTAGAGGAGCTTGTGCGTGACAGCAGCCTCGTGCAGCGTCTGCCTCGGTTCGGAGACTCCAGAGCAGCAGAATTCAACACAACCCCCCTTTAAAACCGCCCACTTGTGTTTCAGACTCAGACTAATAGCCCTGGTGGAGTTTCTAATAGGCCGAGAGGTCATCACACAACACTGAAAGAGGAGAGGAGGGAGGGCTGAGTGGGGTCTGTGTGTGTGTGTGTGTGTGTGTGTGTAAGGGAGAGAGTGAGTCAGTGTGTGCGTGAGAGTGAGTATATGTGTGTGTGTGAGAAAGAGAGAGAGAGAGAGAGAGAGAGAGAGTATATGTGTGCGTATACGTGTGTGTATTAGGGAGGGAGAGAGTGTGTGTTGTCTGTGTGTTTGTGAGAGTTTTTGAGTAAAAGAGAGTGCATGTGAGTGTGTGTGAGCATGAGTTTGAGCTTGTGTATTTAAGTTTGTGTGTGAGAGAGTGAGTGAGTGAGTGTGTGTACACGTGTTTGTGTGTAAGCATGAGTGTGTGCTTGTGTGTAAATGTAAGTGTTTGTATGTGTGCGAGAGATGGAGAAAGCATGTGTGTGTACACACTGCACATGTATGGACGAGTCGGCAAGTGTGTTTGTTCATGTGTGAGTGTGTGTAAAAGAGTGAGTGTATGTGTGTGTGTGTGTATGTTTGTGCGGGCGCGAGTGTGCCTGTGCGAGTGCCCACGTGTGTGTTTATGAAATTGAGACGAAAAAAAAAAGAGTGTGTGTGTATCTGTGAGTAAGCGTGAGTGTGTGCGTGTGAGACAGAAAAAGTGTGTATCGGTATTGCATGTGTGTGAGTGAGTACGTGTGTTTGTGCATGTGTAAGTGTGTGTGGGTGTGCAGGCGTCTGTGTGTGAGTGCATGTGCGCATGTGAGAGAAAGAGTGTGCGCTGCTTGAGTGAATGAGCATGTGTGTTTGTGCGCGCGATACATTGTAAAAGCGCTATACAAATAAAGGTGAATTTCTGTGTGTGTGTGTGTGCGTGTGTGAGAGAGAAAGAGTGCGTGTCTGTGAGTGCTTGTGCATGTATGCCTGTGTGTGCACATGCGTGTGAGTGAGCATGAGTGTTTCTGAGTGTGTAAGTGTGTGAGTGTGTGCGCACGCGCATGTGTGAGAGAGAAAGAGTGTGAGTGTGTGTGTGTGTGTGTGTGTGTCTGGGATGGCTCAGCTTCATTATGTTTACCCTGTGGTTTGACTCTGGGCTGTAATTATGCAGCGGGTCAGTCTCTTCAGCGCCATGCAGACGCACTCGGCCCTACACACACACACACACACACACACACACACACACACACACACACAGTCCGGGTCAGAGAGACAGCGGCCTGCCAGCACGTTAAATGCAGGGCTTGGACTGCTGGCTTTTGTTTGTTTCTCCTCTCACGTGTCTGTGATGTCACCGCATCGGCTCTGTTTTGGGGTTTTTCTCTCACTCCGGTGTGTGTTTGTGAGTGTTTGTTTGTTTACTCCATGTTTGTTTGACCTCTATATATGATGGATTTTACAATGACTGATTGGAAAAGTGCTTCAGCTGTTTACAAACTCATTGTCGCTGAACCGGAGTTAGCATTTCCAGATTGTGAAAGTTTAGTTTGAAGGAAAGTTCTGTAAAAGCGTTTGACTTCTTGGATCTGTGTGTTGTCTACTGGTTTGTATAGAGCTCATTCATTCATTTTCATTGGGCTTACTCTCTGATTTATTAGAGGTTGCCACAGCAGAATGAACTGTCAACTATTCCAGCATTTGTTTTTACCCAGCGAATGCCTTTCCTGCCACAACCCAGCACTGGGAAACACCCATACACTCTCACAATCACACAAAAACTCACACTACGGCCAATTTAGGCCCAATCCCAATTCTACCACTTGAGGCTGATTTATACAACTGCGTCAAGTGCACGTGTATGCTACGGCGCAGCCTACACGTGGACAAATAGCCCTCACCATGGCCGTCAGTGTCGCTGCACGTGCACCTCTTAAAAAAAAACTACATATCGCAATGATGTTTGGGGGGGTAGGGGGGTTGGTCGAGGGATCTGCGTGAAGTGAAGAGCAGGGGGGATGGAGTGTAAGGTGCACGCGAAGTCAAGAGCGGACATCGGGTATGAAGATGGTTATGGACTGTACCAAAAAGCAGAGTAGTGGTGGTGGTTGGGAGGGGGGATGGGGGGTATTTGGGGTAGGAATTAAGGGAGTTTTCCGGGAGACAGAAGATGGATCTAAAATACAGGAGACTCCCGAGAAAAACGGGATTGTTGGCAGGTATGGCGAGCTCTGCGATTGGTCAGCTTGGAAGCGCTGACTAGTGTGGGCGGGACCGAGAGCTGCGCAAGTCCGTTTGAGAGACGCTTTACAAGTGTCGAGTCCCAGGAAGAAGGGCCAAATAAAAAGTTTTATGTTTGCCTTATGGTTAAAGTTGCTGCACTTCCTCTGGTTCCTTCCTCAAAACAAGCGAGTTTGAGCCACTTGTTTTTGTTTTTTTTCTTGTTTTTTTTTTTTGAGCAACTTGTACACTAAGGAAGTGTTCAGATAAAACAAAAGACCAGCGAATAAACTCGACACAAAAAAAACATAAACACCTCACTGCCAACTAGCGTTTCGAAACCAAGGGGTAAGAAAATTCCCAGAATACACCAGCCACAACAGCAGGATAGCTGCACCCGGAAGTAAGGAGATTCACAAATTAGTATTTTTGTCATTATTAAGAAATTTTACAAGCAAGCAAGCAGGTTTTAATAGATTCATAACCCTGTTTGTGTTTTAACGTCATGCTTAAAAAAAAAAACGCTAAAAAACAATAAATAAATTTTAAAAATAAAAACCGCTAAATGTGGCGATCTATAATCCATAACAATAACTCCTGTACAGCAGTCCCACAACATTGTCACTCCATGATACTTGAAAACCCTGTCAGAAAAGTTGGGAATGAGCTTTTTACAGTGTCTGCCATAACGTTAATGTTGTCTTTTGTGTGTTTATGTAGATGAATATGGCCACGGTGTAAATGCACAGCATAGTTGCGATCTTAGATTATACCGTTATGATAACTGAAGTTAAATGCCAAAAAAATTAAGCAACTGAAATAACTACAGCAGTCATGATCATCTAATCTCATATGAAGCAAGAGCTCACGATGACATATGAGGACGTGTGAAGGTGCTGTAGTGCTGTCCCATTTCTTAGGGGTAAATTTTGAAGCCCTTCCCCTTCACACTTGGTTTTAAGGGCCAAGGGGAAGGGGTACAAAAATAGAAATGGGATTGGGCCTAAGTACACCCAATTCCCCTATAGCGCATGTGTTTGGACTGTGGGGGAAACCAGAGCACCAGGAGGAAACCCACGACAACATGGGGAGAACATGCAAACTCCACACAGAAATGCCAACTGACCTAGCCGGGACTCAAACCCATGACCTTCTTCAATTCAATTCAATTCAGCTTTATTTGTATAGCGCTTTTACAATGTAGATTGTGTCAAAGCAGCTTCACATAAATGGTCATAGTAACTGGAACAGTGTGGTTCAGTAACTGGAACAGTGTGGTTCAGGTTTTAGTGTTTAAGTTCAGTTCAGTTCAGTTTAGCTCAGTTCAGTGTGATTTAATCATTACTGAGAGTTCAAACACTGAAGAGCAAATTCATTGATGCGTAGCTCTACCAATCCTGAACCATGCGAGGCAGTGGCGAGACACCTTCTTGCTGTGAGGCAACAGTCCTAACCACTGAGCCACCATGCCACCTATTATGGAGCAATAATAAACAATAAAAAAGGTCATTGCAATCTTTTCTATTACACCTCTGACTTTTCTGAGAGTTAACAAAAGTGAGATGTTACATGATACTGTTGCCTTCTACAAACCCTGAGATATATTTACATCAGAAACTACTTGCACTACATTTTTGGGTGTATAAATGGTAGTTTTACTTGAATATGACTTATCAGTACTTCTTTCCACCACTGATAAGTAAAATAATATCAGTCCTGCAGCGTTCCCAGATCCTTCAGTGCTCTCCTCAGCATTGGCTGGTGGATTGAGAAGTGCTAGTGTGACATGCTAGCACTCTGTTAGCGAGCAGCGTGCTAATGCAGAGCAGATGTCTAGCCACAGAGCGCGCTTGTTGTTCCAGCCCTGCTAATGTCTGCATCTCGCCCTGCAAAAAAAAAAGAATCCGCGCATGACGGACCTTTGTCAGCTCTTTGCATCAATGCTCTTTTGTTGCAGGCCTCTCTTCCCTGGAGAAATGAAACAGTATCAGGCATTGTAGCTGCTGGAGTTTCTATTGAGTCATGCGGCTACCTCTCAGGAGACGATTGCATGCGTTTATGTTCCTGCATGCTGCAAAACGTACTATCTCTCCCTGACTGTGGCTTTGTGCTGTTTGAGTGACTGCCAGATATAGTCTGATTCTCTCCCGTCGCTCCTACTGCAGCTGAAATTAATCTCCTGGGCACTTATCAAGTCAAATGTGATGCTTTAATTGACATGATGAAATCAAAATTGATGACTTCTATTACGTTGAGTGGTGCGGTATTGCTTATTTAATATACAGGGTGGGCCATTTATATGGATACACCTCAAAAAATGGGAATGGTTGGTGATATTAACGTCCTGTTTGTGGCACATTAGTATATGTGAGGGGGCAAACTTTTCAACATGAGTGGTGACCATGGTGGCCATTTTGAAGTCGGCCATCTTGGATCCAATTTTTGTTTTTTCCAATAGGAAGAGGGTCAGTTGACACGTCAAACCCATTGGGAATTTCACAAGAAAAACAATGGTGTGCTTGGATTTAACGTAACTTTAATCTTTCATGAGTTATTTACAAGTTTCAGGCCCCCCGCTGCCCATTGTTGAGGTTGACGTCACTTGTCTCTAACTAATTGAATCAAATTAAAAGACAGACAACAGAACTGACAACAAAAGTGATTTAATGTACAAAAGTGAAACCAGAATAATGCCCAAGTATATACAAAAAAGAAACATTTACACTAATAAAAAGAATATAATAAAGTAGCGAATTCAAACAAAGTATCAAACAAACATCAGTTCAACTCGAGTTAAGGGACGATAGTGAAGCCAAACAAAAGAAAAAATGTCTTTAAAGAGTCATGAAACACCAAAACACATTTTTTGAGCCGTTGACAGTCGTATATGTGTCCCACACTGCTAAAAACACTATTAGGACACCTATATTTCACTAAAAAGTGTAAATTGGTTGTTTTTGCGTTATTTCAAGCAAATTTGTACTTCCGGTTTGAAACAGATTTTTGAAGCTGCGTCACGGCCATGACATAATAGCGTGTATTCCAGCGTGCAGACTGGACGTCTGTGCCAGAGTGTGTCTTATTACGTCTTACAGTGTGCAAACCGAAGCACCCGGAGGAAACCCATGCGAACACAGGGAGAACATGCAAACTCCACACAAAAACGCCAACTGAGCCGAGTGACCTTCTTGCTGTGTGGCGACAGCACTACCTACTGTGCCGCTGCTTCGCCCACTGTCATTATTGTTTTATAGAAAAAAATATATATGGTGATAATTATCGTTATCAAATTATTGGCTAGCCCTAGTTATGCTAACTACTAATCTTAACTTTTCCAGCACTGACTGTAACGCAATAATGTGCACGTTTTGTAAAGCTGCTTTGAAACAATCATTATTGTGTAAAGTGCTACACAAATAAGCTTGAATTAAATAGTTTCAAGTGTTTTTTCTTTATTTTCGTGAGTTTGTCACATGCTACTCCTCGGCGTAAACTGAAAGCACATGCGCTTGTGTTGTATTACATTGGTTTTTACCAGCTCTGGCAACAGCAGCTCGGCCATCTGTGAATGTATTAGCATCCTGCTGCAGTGTGTGAGGATTGTTTTGCTGGCTTTGTCGAGTTTGTGGCAGCTCTGTTTTTCTTGCATGTGGTCTCTGGGTTTCTTGCCACGGCAGATTTCATTGTCCCTGAGAAATGAGTCATGGGATGCCACTCTTTCTGTCCCGTAAAAATCTCAGTGCCCTTGTACAGATAGCACACGTACTGTAAAACCAGATAAACACCGCCAAGATTGTTTTTAAAGCTAACTTCGATAAATTGATCCCAGATGGAAGCTTTTTCTATTGGCTGAAATGGTAAATAAGTGTGTTTTTTCACATCAGATAATTGCGCTTGATTAGAGGGATGCGCCTCTGTCATTTTACTCGATCTGCAGTGTCACGCTGGTTTTGAAGATCTGCACATCACAATTAAAGCCTTTCCGTGACCCGCTCATGCAACACACAACCCCGATTTCGTAACAGCATCTGAACGGTTATGTAAAGTAGCGATAGACTAATAAATCTGATGCTGTTGGGCTGTTTTGTGATGATAAAAATTGGCTGTTATTGGGGTTTAATTATTAGTGGCTTTGAATCTCCTTCCAAATGTTAAAACATTAAGTTTGTACGCTGAATTCTGATGCGGTTTGAAGAGCTCTTAAGATGTTACCAGCGTTTTAAATGAGTTTTAATGTGCTTTATATTTTGATTACGGTCCATGTTACAGTTTTTTTTAAGGTGCCCTATAATGAAAATCTGGGTATACCCAGGCATAGTAGAATAATAAAGGATCAGTATATGGAAATTGGCCTACTGTAAGCCTCAGACACCACTGTTTCCTTGTTCTCATGAACTTGTTGCTTTTAAATCATATGAAAATGACCAATTTACACTATGCATGCAAAAAACAACTAGGTAAAAAAAAAAATCATGACTTAAAAATAAATTTTTAACCAACATTTTCACTCAGTGGCTCGATTTTTACTAATTTTTGCTGCCAATTTTAGGTTTTTAGATGTAAAAAATGACCCATTTAGCATATGCATGCAACTTACCGCTGGTGTTACCTGCTTTTAAACATTTTTAAACCTAAATTTAATGCAACAGCTGGGTTATCATTATTTTTAATCCAACTTTGGGTTAAATATGTAAAACGACCCAATTACACTATGCATGCAAATTACCACTGGGTTTAAAAAATAGTTACTTTAAATTACATTTTAAACCAAAGTTTTCACTCAATGGCTGAACTTTTTTTTTGGCCAAATTTGGGTTAAATATAATTTTTTTTAACCTATTTAGCCTATGCATGCAACATACAGCTGGGTTAAATTTTTACATAATTTTGTACATTTGCAGCCCAAAAGTTTATGCAACAAACAGCAGTATTCAAATTTGGGTTCAACATTATTACATTAGGCTAATTTTTCACTCAATGGCTGGACTTTTTGTTTTCCAAAATTTGGGTTATATGCAAAAAACGACCCATTTAGCCTATGCATGTAACATACAGCTGGGTTAAAGTTTTACCTGCTTTTAGATTACATTTTAAACCAAAATGTAATGCAACAGCTGGATTATCATTATTTTTAATTTAATTTTGGGTCAAATATGTAAAAACGACCCATTTACACTATGCATGCAAAAAACAACTGGACTTAAAAAAAAATCATGATTAAATTAATTACATTTTTACTCAAAATTTTCACTCTGTGGCTGGGTTTTTACTATTTTTTTGTTGCCAAATGTGGGTTAAATGTAACAAAAAAGGACGCATGCAACATACGACTTGATTAAAGCTTTACATGCTTTTAAATTACCTTTTTAAAGCAAACTTTAATACAACAGCTGGGCTATTACTTTTAATACAAATAGGGTTAAATGTTAAAATTACCCAATTTAAGCTATATGCATGCAAAACAAAACTGGGTTAAATGTTTTTAAAAACATTTTAATAAATTCACTCAGTCTCTGGATTTTTACTATTTTTTAAGATAAATTTGAGTTAAACATAAAAATTACCTATTTAGCCAATGCATGCAACATACAGTTGGGTTTTTTAAAAATCTGGATTTTAAATGACATTTTTACCCAAATTTTTCACTCATTGGCTGGATTTTTACTGGGGTTTTTTAGCCAAATTTGGGTTAAACATAAAAATTACCCATTTAGCCTATGCATGCAACATACTAGGTCAAATTTTTACATGATTTTGTGTTTTTGCAACCCAAAATTTAATGCAACATCTTTAAATTTTCCAAATTTGCGTTAAAATTTACATTTTTAACCATATATTTCACTCAATGGCTGCACTTTTACTATTTTTTTTTTTTTTTTTGCCAAATTTGGGTCAAACATAAAAAATCCCAGCAAAATACATGTAAAACACAACTGGCTTAAATAAGTACATTATTATAGATGACATTTTTAAACCAATATGTAACCCACATTTGAGTTAAAACAGCATTTTTAAAGAGCATATTGTGCTGCGATCATAATAACAAACACTAAAAGCCATTGAAAACCAGCATGAATAAGCGCAGTATTAAAACAAAGATCTCGCTCTCCTTCCTCTCCCCTTGAGTTGGGTTGAGCTGAACTCAGTGACCTCAGGAGCTGTTTTGTAGTGGAAGTCATTGACTAGCAGTGATGCGTGGTTCAGCGTTGACTCACACTCACAAGTTAAAAAAATGAATGTCATGTGAAAATATGCAGCCATTGAAATAAACCTTTGAAGCACGTTCGGTTCGAGCAACGCAGTCCCACTGACTCATGATTCACCCGTTTAACCACACACACACACACACACACACGCAGAAATCTCCCTCCACTTCCTCCTCACCTGTTTCCTCTGGCTGAAAACACAATCCCTCTTAGGGCACGATGTGATTTTTGGCAGGGCTTTCAGTGAATTAGTTGTTTTTTTCACTCTCTGCGTTTGTTTGTTTGTAAAGAAAGTGTTTTATGACTGGGGATATTTTCGGCTGCGTGCTGCAGGTTGATTGATGACACACACACACACACACCTGCCTTGATTATTCACTGATTTGATTAATTGGCTAATTGAGCTCACTTGTGTGCAGTGGTGTAAAGTAACGAATTACAAATACTCAAACTAATGTACTTGAGTAGTTTTTCTCAGGAATTGTAATTTACTAACTAGTTTAAAAATGTACTCAAGGGAAAGTACATTAAAAAGTACATTTTTAAGTGCAGTATTAGTACTTTTACTCCACTACTTTCATTCAACCTGCAGTCACTACTTTTTCTTGTCTATGGGAATTAGAAAACATCCAACATAAAATCAACCAAATATCAACGTCTAATGATGTTACAGCTTAACGTTGTGTGGAGGTTGCCACTATGACGTCTATCAGATGATGGATTTTGGTTGTCATACCTCACAAATAAATGTCAGTATTTGATGTCAACATGATGTTGGTTTAAGATGTTGGCTTCACGTTGGATTTTGGTCTTTCCAACAACCTAAAATCAACCAAATATCAACGTCATTTGATGTCATTATTGAACATCAAAATAGCATTGTCCTTAAGCTGGATTTAGCTAGCCAGCAGCTAGCTCTCTGCAACTATGGTCGCCCACTGAAGCTAAGCAGGGCTGCGCCCAGTCAGTACCTGGATGGGAGACCACATGGGAAAGCTAGGTTGCTGCTGGAAGTGGTGTTAGTGAGGCCAGCAGGGGGTGCCCAACCTGCGGTCTGTGTGGGTCCTAATTCCCCAGTATAGTGATGAGGACGCTATACTGCTCAGTGAGCGCCGTCTTTCGGATGAGATGTTAAATCGAGGTCCTGACTCTCTGTGGTCAATAGTAATCCCAGGATGTCCCGTGTAAAAGAGTAGGGGTTTAACCCCGGCATCCTGGCCAAATCTGCCCACTGGCCTCTGTCCATCATGGCCTCCTAACCCTCCCTATATCATAATTGGCTTTATCACTCCGTCTCCTCTCCACCAATCAGCTGGTGTGTGGTGTGCGGTCTGGCGCAAAATGGCTGCCGTCTGGCTGTGGTGCCACTGGTGGTGGATGAGGAGATCCCCCCCATTGTGTGTAAAGCGCTTTGAGTGCCCAGAAAAGTGCTATATAAATGTAAGGAATTATTATTATTATTATTATTATTATTATTAATATTATACTTTCACCTGACGTCGCATCAAGCACCTCGTAAAACAGGCTTTTATACTTGAGGCGTTCGCTGTTATGATATTCTTTAAAATGACAGGGGGCGGTCAAAAGAAATGGACGAGCAAATAAACAGAGAAGTAGGAAGTTTCCGGAATTACGTCATACCATTAATATCATTCAATATTTTTAAACTAATTATTTTTATTATTTATTTTGATGATTATAAGGTTTTGTATAACCAAGATTTTTTTAAAAATCAAACTTTGATGCATCACTTGCTTTTGTTCATATCTCGGACAGTTTTACCATTTAAAGTTTATTAAAATATTAATGACAACAAAATATGGTTTGCTCTACAAATATATTCTTTATTGTGGCAAGAATAAAAGCAAAAAAAAAAGTGCACTTATACACTTAATAAAAATGTTTTTTGTTTTTTATTCTTATTTAGCCCTCTCCACAATTCACACATTACAGTCTGGCTAGTTTCTGTCCTCTACTTATGCTAAAAGACAATAACGGTCCAACATTCCTGACCATTATCACCAAAAAAGCCTAGAAAAACAGGCCATCAGTATATTGTAAACCGATAGGTTCAAATATTCTTTTCCAGTTATCAAAGAAATAATTTCTTCCTTAATTAAAGTTTTGTAACTAATAAAATTGATTAAAATTAGCAATTGTGACATATACATCAGTGTAAAACCTTTGACTGGTGGAAAAACATGTTGCTGTAATTATGTACATGGGTCTCCAATTTTGCCATGGCCTCTTTTGGTTTTAACAAAGGAATCGCTCAGGTTTTTCCAAACTTTTAAACAAAAACAAAACTGACTGACGGACGCGCTCCATATGATAAACTGATCCCAGATCAGCTTCTGTACACGCCATTTAAAGTGACACCTCTGTTATCAAATGAATGAAGAGCATCAAATGAATCTCTCACTTTGTTTTGTTTGATTACCGAGGTGTCACTTACCCCCGATATATAACGAAAGCATACTTTAACCATTTGTGCTCATTTAAGAGGAAATTAGTTGTGTTTGAAATAAAACACGCAGGACATATTAAGTGTATTTGTCGGTTTAAACACACAACCAAATCCCAAATTGTCCTGCACTTTAGCTTCACTTTAAATCAGGGGTGTCAAACTCAATTCCTGGAGGGCCAAAGCCCTGCACAGTTTAGTTCAAACCCTGCTCCAACACACTTAGTGTAGGTTTCAAACAAGCCTGAAGGACTCAATTAGTTTGATCAGGTGTGTTTAATTAGGGTTGGAAAAACTAAAACTGTGCAGAGCTGCGGCCCTTTTGGAACTGAGTTTGACACCTTTGCTTTAAATGGTGTGATCTGCAGTGTTGCCAGATTGAGCGGTTTCCTGCCTAATTGGGCGGTTTTGAATCTATTTTTGTGGCTGAAAAATGACATAGGCGTGTAGTGTAAAATTCTGCAGTTTTGTAACAGCGTGCCCGCCAGCCCCGGTCTTCACTTATAAACCTGCTATGATCCCCCAAAGAGTTGCCATAGCTCCCGTTCCCTATACAAGCTTACAACAGTTGTGATCTCCCAACGAGACAACAACAAGAAAACATATTTGCGTTCCCTCGCAAAAACTTTCAAAAATGTGTTTACCTATCACTCGTTTTTTTTTCTCCCACCTATTTTTTTTTCTCCACCGTCATGTCCCTTCCGGGTCTCTGTAGCTTCTAAAACATTTGTCACAGGTCATATTTTACAACAAAACCAGAAAAAATAATAACAAATGACATTTTTTTGCGTGAATAAAAAGTCTATTTTAGGAGCATTAACATTTTTAAAAATATATGAAAAATATCAACATAAATAACAAAAATAAAAAGATTAAAATTTAATTTTAAAATTTGATTTAAATTATAAAACTTAATCAAATAATTTTGTTAGACGTGTCTAGACATACTGAAGTCAAATATTCATTAATTTTTCTATGGCTTAGTCTCTATTTCAGGGGTCGCCATAGCGGAATGAACCACCCACTATTCCGGCATATGTTTTATACAGTGGATGCCCTTCCAGCCACAACCTGGTACTGGGAAAAACTCAAACACTCACATGCACACACACACACACTTTGGCCAATTTAGCTATAGCGCATGTCTTTGGACTGTGGGGGAAACCGGAGCACCCGAAGGAAACCCACAAAAACACGGGGAGAACATGCAAACTCCACACAGAAATACCAACTGACCCAGCCAAGGCTCGAACCAGCAACCTTCTTGCTGTGAGACAACAGTGCTAACCATTGAGCCAACATTGTGTAGAGATATTGAGGTGAAATATGACAGATATATTATTGAGGTTTTTATTTATGCTCTTGCGTTTTCAGCCAGTTTGTTTATTGTCGTCGTCTCAGAGTAGATTGTTATCGTGGAGGTTATAAGTACGCCCAGGCCTGCTGTTTTTCATTCTCTACAGGAAAGGCTTTTTTTCTCCTCCTTTTCTCTGGTTGTAGAGTGCGTTTCCTCACTAGTTCCTGCCAGTCTCCAGGGGGAAATGCTTATCGCAGTCATTCAGCACGCCTGGTGAACGTAGCACAGATCTGCAGGCCAGAAAAAGGCCACCTGGTTCAGGGCAAACGCTGCCAAATCTCACAGCTCCGGATAACCTGCAGCTGCTAGTTCCTGTATTGCGTTCGCAGTAGATCTGACCGCATGCAGAAGATACTGTAAATCCCTCAAAGCATCAAGGTCTCAACATGGTATTTCATGTGTCAACATGGTGCTCAGTGTCACAGTATGAGCTGAAGGGCTGACCTGCGCAACTCTGAACTGTACAGATTAGCAGCTGTGAGAATCATTTCAACGTGTGTGCATGTGTGTATATACGTTATATATATATATATATATATATATATATATATATATATATATATATATATATATATATATATATACGTTAAAAACCTGGAGCACAGGTAATAAAGGGGACCTATTATGCTGAAATCACTTCTATGAGGGGTTTGGACATAGCTGTCTGTGAATATAACCAGTTTCTAATGGTACAAATCTACTGATTCATTTTTTTTTATAATCACACTTGATATAAACAGTCACTTTGAAATTCTGCCTGTACGTGTCACCAGAGGGGGGAAAACTCCGCCCATTAGTGACTATCTTTCCCTCATTAGCATAAACAGCTCTAAGTGAGAAGCAGCCATCTGATATAAGAGATTTCTCCTGCTGAAGATAATGTCAGCGACTAAAAGGCTTTGTAAATGTGGAGTTTTAGGATGCACAAATAAAAAGCGTAGACCCGGGCCACATGCCTGATAGACCTCTTTGATCGGCCTGCATGAAGTATTTACTTAAATTCAACCGCAAACCGGGCCTTGTAATGCACAGGTTTTATATTGCGAGTCAACAAAAGGGGACCTTCGTCTATTGTACGCTCAGTTTCATTATTTTAAATGGAGACGCACAAGTTCAGCAAATAGGAAGGGATGCACATGCCGTATGTCACGCTCGGGTTTCCAGGCACGACAAGTTTAAAAAACTCGAAACAGTTTTGAGTGTCGCAAACGAACCATGTGTAGTGTATAAATGTATGTATGTGTTTATGTGTATAAATTGCTTTAGTAAATATAAAATTGGACATTTCTGACACATTATTCACTGTAAAAAAATATCTCAATCCATATTTTGTGATTCACGAGTGTTTTTGTTTATTTATAGTTGTGAATTGCCTTATGGGATGTTGATCTCTGCTCTGTCAACTCAGTCGTACTAAAATGTGCGATTTTAAAAAGGAGGCGTGGCAGCAAACTCCACCCCCAAACCCTACCGTCATTTGGGGATTAAGCAAATTGTGCTGGATTGTACGAATTAGCTACTAAGTCATAAAGTTATGAATTTCTTTGAGATCGTGTTGGTCACAGTTGTTTTTATTTTTACTCTCCTAAATGTGCTAGATGACGTTTGAGGTTTGTTGGATGTGAATTTGCCTCTTTTAGAGTATATCTTGTGGTCTTGCGGTTTCTGCCCCCTATTTATTATTGTTTAGTGAAATTTCATGGACAAAATGCAGTCATTTCAATAGGAATCCTCTCAGATGGGAAACCATTTCCAACATATTTCACTCTCGTTTAAATTTATCATGTGAATCTTCTGCTTTGACCAATGCAAAGCTGCTCGGTTTGAGAGGTGTGTTGCTTTTTGATTGGTTCAAATAGCATACTGAGGGAAAACATGCTTTAATGCGGTTTAGAAATCGCACATGTCAAAGTTGTGATTTCGATATGATTTGCACAGCCCTAATCGTGTGTATTTGCTGCTTTGACAGATCCAAAGCTGTTCGGTTTGAAAAATATGACTGACTCTTTTGATACTGCACCCTAATTTTTCACATGTATTTTAGCTGTTCATTCATTTCTAGAGTTTCCACTTAGATATGCTTGGCATTTAAAGCAGATTTGGCATGCTGTCCCGGGAGAGAACCCTGAGCTCGTAGATAGTTGAGCCCAGGGCTCCCGCACAGTCAATAAGCATATCAGGGGATCCGAGATCAGGTAGGTCTCGATAGCTCCCCCTTTAGAAAGGGGAGAAAAAGGAGGAGATGGGGTAGAAGGGGGGATTCTTCCAAAACGAAGATAGAGCAATAAGGAAAAAGTGATCCATTTATATTAAGCTAGGATCACTCTGATTGGATTATTACTGATTACAGATGAGTAGCCAGCAGCGCTCAATTATATCACAGGCTCCTCTCGAAATTAGTTTATAAATCTTCACTTGGCTTAGTCCCTTATTTATCAGGGGTCACTTTACTTGCATTTAATGTGTTTTATGTGTATAAACTGGTTTAGTAAATATAAAATTAATCCATATTTTGTGATTTACAAGTGTTTCCTGTTTATTTAAAGTTGTGAATTGCATTATGGAATGTTGATCTTTGCTGTCAAATTTTAATGTTGAACATTTAACTAAGCAGTTTAAGAAAGTGACTTTTATTGACATTTTAGTCATTTGAAATAATATAATGTATGAAAATAAAATATATAGAGAAATACATTTGTAAAATAACAGAAAATGTACCAGCATCAGGCTTTTGTAGGGTAATATACAAGAATCTAGATGATATATCACTATTAAACGATTAAAAATGACAGTAAAAATTTATTTTTTAAACTTCTCAACATCCCATAAGTCAATTCAAGTCCCATAATGCAATTCAAATGCATAAATAAAAGTACATATGGTCCCACTTTATATTAAGTGTCCTTAACTACTATGTACTCAAAAAATAAATACAATGTAGTTAATGTGTTTATAATGTATTTGAGAACACTTGTGGTGCTTTTGAGTTGGGATAGAGGTTGGGTTATGGACAGGTTTGGTGGCATGGGTAGGTTTAAGGGTGGGTTAAGGTGTAAGGGATAGTTTACAGTGTATTTACAAATGTAATTACAAAAGTTAAATACAGATGTAATTACATACATGCATTTAATCAAGCATAAGTACATAGTAAATACATGCATTTACACAATAAGTACATTGTAACAAACTATTAATTCCCGTGTAAGTATATATTAGTTAAGGCCACTTAATATAAAGTGGGACCGTACATTTTATTTATGTATTTTTCAGATTTTTTTTTTCATCTGACTTAATGGGATTTGTCTGTCACCTTACAGGCCGGAGCAGGAGTGAACCAGCTGCATGCTCCCAACGAACACGCCATCGTCCTGTGGATGAACGACATTATCGGACGCCTAGTACACTTTTTCCTGCGAAGAAGATGATTTTCGCATTGAACACCCAGCAGACACGTAGCAGACATGTAGCATCAGACATCACCCTCTCTCTGGGCTGTATATATATAAATATATATGTATGTATGTATGTACATAATAAGGGAAAACAGCAGTGCTGCTCTTCCGCAACCTCTCTCCGGGTTTCGGCGTACAGTTTTTGGACCTGTCGGGATGTGTGCAGGACGGATTTATATAAACATCGGGAACCCTCGGCCATCCTAAAACTCACAGCAGAGTTTCCTGCGTTCACATGGAAAGCTGAGCCATTAGATGCTGTGTTGACATGAATTAAACCTGGTGTGTTTTTAATTGCACCGTATGTGGAGGAAGTGGAAAAAACGTGCCTTCATTGTTTGTTTGCCCTTGACACGTCTCTCTTTTTGTTGACTTTAGCCTGTCTTTTTTGTTTCGTTATTGCTTTTGTATTTATTTTTACTATATTTAATTTGTACATTTTGTGAATAATTTGATGCACGTTAGTGGACGTTAGTCGGTCAAGCGATGGTTTTGGTTCCGCCTGTTCCTCGTGTCCTAGTTTGCACTTGCGTTTGGTTTGCGTTAGCTTATATGAATCATATTAAAAGGATAACCCAATAGCAGGAAGTAAACAATCGGACTAAATGCATAAACAGAGATTGATCTATTTGAGTTACGCATGAATTATCTTCATTTGAATCAGGATATTTTAAGGCCTTTTCACATGACTGCTGTGACTGCATATTTCTCAATATGTTGAACTCTATGAAGGACCAAGTTACTCGGGTAACCATTGGTACATTGATTTCGTGATATGATGTTCACTCTGTGGTTCATACTGATTGCTGAAACCAGACATTAGTATGAAGCACTAGTATTTCTATTATTCGCAAGAAATGTTGCACTAGAACAGAAAATGACCAAAAAATAAGGATTATTACCCAACTTTAGGGGCCATTCCTGCCTGATCTCACAAGAAAACGTAACTATTTTACATTTAGTCAGTTTAGTGGCTAATCCGCATGAATTCGTTCGAGTTTAGTCATACAAAAATGTACGATTTTAAAAAGGAGGCACGGCTGCAAACCCCAACATCATCGGGGGATAGGCAAATCAGACTAAATTGTGCGAATGAAATCAAAGTTACGAATTGCCATGAGATGGAGTCGGCCATTCACACTCTACATCACTTTTTTCCTAATTGTTTTTTTACTTTTCTAAATGTGCTAGATGTCATTTGAGGTTTGTTAGATGTGCATTTACCTCTTCTAGAGCATATTTTGTGGTCTTGCGGATTCCGCCCACAATTTATCATTGCTTTGAGCAATTTCATGGACAAAATGCAGTCATTTCAATAGGAATCCTCTCAGATTGGAAGTCGTTTCCAACATATTTCACTCTTGTTTAAGTTTATCATGTGTATTTGCTGCTTTGACCAATGCAAAGCTGCTCGGTTTGAATATTATGACTGACTCTTTTGACAACGGACCCTATTTTTGCACAGATTTTAACTGTTCATTCATTTGGCTTAGTCCCTTTTTTATCAGGGGTCACCACAGTGGAATGAACCGCCAACTATTCCGGCATACGTTTTACTCAGCGGATTCCCTTCCGGATTTTAACTTAAATAACTTCTTAACCCATAATATTCAGTGCGGGAATGTTCGTCAGCCTATATTTTATACACATTTTTCAGTTATACTTATTGTATATCAGTGTTTGAGCATGCGAAAATCATGTGCGAATCATATGGTGCTGCGAAAAAAAAAGGAATAAAAGATGACGACTTTGACAGCACAAACGATTGCTCAGTGTTTGACATCTCTGTACAGAGTGGTCACGTTTTGATGTTCTATTGGCCTCACGCATTCAGGTCATGCAAATTTGCAAGTCAAAGCTCACCAAGCTTGTACTTTAAAACCCAGTGACATGCGAAATTTGTCGTACAATCTCATATTTCCGATCGGGCACATTAGCACGGGCTGAAAAGTGCAGTGTGTGAGCGGCTTTATTGAGGATACAGCATTCTAAAAACAACAAGTTTAAAGTTTAATAATTAAAATACATCTTGAGGCATTGCATGTAAAAATGTTCTATTGTTGCTTTGCAAAATTATGTGAACAAAATCCTTAATTTCAATAAGAATCTACGCAAAAAGGAGTTGCACTTCAGTAAAGAGGGCCAGTTCACCCAAAAAATAGAAATGCTTTCATCTTCAAGTAGTTCCAAACCTTTATAAGTTTATTTTCGGTGAACAAAAGAAGATATTTTAAAGAATATTGTAAACCAGTAGCCATTGATATCCATAGTAGGAAAAAAAATACTATGGAAGTCAATGGCTGCTGGTTTCCAACATTCTTCAAATTATTTTCTGTTCTGTTTAACAGAAGACAGAAACTCAAACAGGTTTGAAACAAGTGAAGGATGAGTAAATGATGACAGGATTTTTGTTTTTGGGCGAATTATCCCTTTAAGGGCCAAATATTTTGAATTTGTTACTTATATTAGTTGATTTTAACTATAAAAATTGCTTTGTTTTAAAGGTCTGAGCACCACTTTTAACAGTTGACCTTATTCCTGCACACAAAATTTAACCAAGCTTATTGTGCATACAGCCATGTGTCGAAACCTCCCATCTCTCTTCCATTGATTTTTAGCCATGCATAAATGCTGGTTACTGTTGCAAACTGGTATTTTCTTATCCTGTTATTTTAATTGTAAAGTACTTCACTTGGTCATTTATCCATAGGCAGATGTATTAGTAAAAGTCCAGACACAATCACAAAATTACCCTAATTCTGCATTGCAAAAATAAAGGGAATAGTGTTATCCAAATTTCAGCTCATTTCTCAGTACGTTTTTGATAACCTACATTTTCATGTCATTTGTTTCCGGTTACATACTCACACATTTTAGTTTAGTTTTTTTTTCCGAAGCAAGCAGAGAAACTCACTTGCGCTTGTAGCCGTTACGATACAACACGTTTCATTTGAAGGTCAAAGATTTGCATTCGTGATGAAAAGTCATGTGAAAAGGTCTCATGAAGCTGTCAGGTACTAGATGAACAGTATATGAACTCGTATGAGATACTTTACAGTAGACAAAAATCGAATTGGACAGGCAAAGGTAGTGAGTATGTGTAACTAATACGGATGTAATGTTTTTTAGACATCATAATCATTCCACATTTGGTATTCCGGTTAATTAAATGTTCTTATTTGTTTGCTTATTAAAGTTAAACTTCCATTTGTTTCAACAACATGCGCTTATGCCTAGTTTTGTGAATCTACACTGTAAAAAATTGATTAGTTGACTTTACTTTTTTAAAAGGGAGTAAAATTGTTGGCTTAAAAGCAACCGTTTTACTCACTTTAGTCAACTAATTGCTTTAAAGCAACTTGACTTTACTTTAAATAGTGAGCAAACCCGTGCTTGATTGATTAGTTGACTTGACTTAAGCGAGTGAACTTGTCACTTCTGAAGCAAATAGTTGACTTTACTTTCAAAAAGTGAGTAAAATTATTGAATTTAAACCGATTAGTTGACTTTACTTTTTAAAGTGAGTAAACCCATTGCTTTTAAGCGATTAGTTGACTACTGAAAAAAGAAAATAAATTAGTTGCTTTTGAGCCTATTACTTGACTTTAAAAATTGTTGCCTTTAAACCAATTAGTTGACTTACACAAGTGAGTATAACTGCTGCTTTTAAGCGATTACTTGACTTTATTTTAAAAAGTGAGCAAACTCAATGCTTTCAAAGCGATTAGTTGACTTAAATAAGTGAGTAAACTTGTTGCTTTTGAAGCGATTAGTTGACTGTACTGAAAAAGTGTCAACCTATTGATTTTAAGCGATTAGTTAACTACTTTGAATATTTGAGTAAAACCAATACTTTTAAGCTATTAGTTGACTTTACATTAGAGTAAACCCGTTGCTTTCAAAACCATTAGTTGACTTTACCTTAAAGTGAGTAAAATTGTTGCTTTCTAAGTGATAAGTTGATTTTACTTTTAAAAAGCAAGTAAACCCGTTGATTAAGCGATTACTTGACTTTATTTTAAAAAGTGAGCAAACTCATAGCTTTCAAAGTGATTAGTTAACTTAAATATGTGAGTAAACTTATTGCTTTAAGGGATTAGTTCACTTTACTTTTAAAAAGCAAGTAAACCTGTTGATTTTAAGCGATTAGTTGACTTCATTTTAAAAAGTAAGCAAACTCATTGCTTGTAAGCGATTAGTTGACTACACTTTTGAAATCGATGGGTTTACGTTTTCTTAAAGTAAATTCAACTTTGAAAGCAACAAGTTTACTCACTTTTTAAAAACGATTAGTTGACTTTACTGTAAAAAAGTGAGTGAACTTATTGCTTTCAAATCAAATAGTTGACTTCTAAAAAGCAAATGTGTTGTTTTTAAAGCGATTAGTTGACTTTACCTTAAAAAGTGAGTGAACTGGCTGCTTTCAAAGCAATTAGTTACCTGTTGATTTTAAGCAGTTACTTGACTTTACTTTTAAAAAGTGAGTAAACTTCTTGCTTTCAAAGCGTTTAGTTAACTTTAAAAATGAGAGTAAATCCATTGCTTTCAAGCAATGAAAAGTTGACTTTACTTTGAAATCAATTGGTTTACTTTTTCTAACTAAACCGCTTTAAAGCAATGGGTTTACTCACTTTTTTGAAAGCGATTAGTTGATTTACTTGACATTATTGTAAATAAAAAAAAAGAGTAAACCCATTGGGTTTTTTTTTGGGGGGGGGGGGGGGTATTTTGGCAATTAGTTGACTTTACTGAAAAAAGTGAGTAAACCCATTGGATTTAAGCGATCAGTTGCCTCTAAAAATGTGAGTAAATCTATTGCTTTTAAGTGATTAATTGACTTTGCTTTGAAATCAGTGGGTTTTACTTTTTTTAAATAGTAAATTTATCTAATTGATTCGAAGGGAACAAGTTTACTCACTTTTTTTTAAAGCGATTAGTTGACTTTATTTTAAAAAGTGAGTAAACACAGCTTTCAAAGCGATTAGTTGACTTAAATAAGTGAGTAAACTTGTTGCTTTTGAAGTAATTAGTTCACTTTACTTTTAAAAAGCAAGTAAACCCGTTGATTTAAAGCGATTTGTTGACTATTTTAGAAAGTGACCAAACGCATTGCTTTCAAAGCGATTAGTTGACTTAAGTGAGTAAACTTGTTGCTCTTAAAGCGATTAGTTGACTTTTCTTTTAAAAAGTAAACCCATTGCTTCTAAGCGATTACTTGACTTTACTTTTGAAAAGCAAGTAAACCCTTAGATTTTAAGCGATTAGTTGACTACACTTTTGAAATCAATGGGTTTACCTTTCCTTAAAGTAAATTCAACTAATCACTTTGAAAGCAACAAGTTTACTCACTTTTTTAAAACGATTAGTTGACTTTACTTGACATTACTGTAAATAAATAAATGAGTAAACCCATTGTTTTTCTTTTGCGATTAGTTGACTTTACTAAAAAAAAGTGAGGAAACTTGTTGCCTTAAAAACGATTAGTTGACTTTGCTTAAAAAAAATTTTGAGTAAACCCATTGAATTTAAGCGATCAGTTGCCTTTAAAAATGTGAGTAAATCTATTGCTTTTAAGTGATTACTTGATCTTGCTTTGAAATCAGTGGGTTTATTTTAAAAAAGTTAATTCAACTAATTGATTCCAAGGGAACAAGTTCACTCACTTTTTTAAAAAGCGATTAGTTGACTTGAATAAAGTTAGTAAACCTGTTGCTTTCAAAGCGATTAGTTAGCTTTACCGTAAAAAAACAACAAACCCATTGCTTTTAAGCAATTAGTTGACTTTACAGAAAGTGATTAAACCCATTGCTTTCAAAGCTATTAGTCGAGTTTACTATAAAAAAGTGAGTTAACCCATTGAATTGAAGCAATTATTTGACTTTAAAAAAATGTGAGTAAAACAATTGCTTTAAGCGATTAGTTGACTTTACTTTGAAATCAATGGGTTTAATCACCTTTTTAAAAACAATTGGTTGACTTCATTATTTTAAAATGTGAGTAAACCCATTACTTTTAAGCAATAAGTTGACCTTAGTGAGTAAAGCCAATGCCTTAAAACTATTAAGTAAATGAACTATGTGCATAATTATAAAAATTAAGCAGTACTTAAGCAGTAAGTAGTCAACTAATGGCTTTTTACAGTGTAGTTTAGGTCAAGGGGTTTGGTTAGTCAATGTTGCAAATAGCTTTCTCCCAAAGCGATCATACCTACAGTAAAACCTCCATTAAAGTGCCTTGCTCAAAGATACAGCGCCGATCGAGCAGGATTTTACTTGCAGAAACTCTGGTTTCTGGTTGCACCAAATTTGGGAATTAATTTGCAACCTGACTAGTTGTGCACACATCACAACCACTGCTCAACAGCTTCATCCAGCCTCAGGGACGAAGGGAAATACACCTGTGTCGTTTTTATCTTGAACAAACCAGTCTTCTTGTCTTTCTTTCCCTCCTTCGCCTTTTATTACCGTTCTCCCAGTATTGCAGTAATCAATGCACAAGGCTCAGAACGAGTCGTCAAGTATGTTGGTATAATAATGATGTGTTTCTCTAAATGCAAAGATTAAACTGATGTATTGACTACCTACTTTGAAAGGTATTGCTGAAAGTTGAAGAAATCCGTCGGTTAGACATTCCACATGTGGAAGATGCACGGCCCTGTGTTTTCATGTTTGTTTTTGTTTCTCTTTGCCAAAATGACAATGTTTAGCTTGTCTGCCGTTCCAGGTTTACCATTTAAACCAAAGACCTCATCTTTTCATTGCTGTAAGCATCGTATACATATTGTGTCATGCTGTGTTCATTCTAGCAGTTCCCGTTTTCCAGCTTTTTTTATATTCCAGAACAAACTTTTGTTTTTGTTTTCTGAGGGAAATCTCTGAATTTCAGGCCAACCTGTGTGTTTCTCACTGGACCTCAGACTGAGTGTTTTCAGTCCTGTTGCACTGAACTAACTCCCGCATCACCCGATCTGACGCCACCCAGGACCCAGTAAATGTGTAGCAAGATGACAATTTGTATTTGTTTTGTTAAATACATCCTTTTTTTGTATTTTGCACTGAACCAATCTGTGCTAATTTGTGCAATACTGCTGTAAATAAAGCCGCTTTTTTCATCTTTCTAAATGGAAGAGTGAGTGTGTTTTTTTTTAATAATCATTCACAATTAGTTGCATGGGATGATCAGAGTAAATGTGAATTATGAAGAGAAAACAAACACTCTTTATTTATACAAGTGGGTCTATAATAAGCATATTTTCTGATTTGTGGAAAATATTCTGCAAAATAAATGTAAATATTCAAGTTAATTGTAAACATTAAAAATAATTTTTTTGCATAAACTGTATAAAGCGTAAGCAAGAAAATATAGATGCGAGGCCTATTTAAAAACAGCAGAAAAATACTGTATTTTTCAACATTAATGCGTCAAAAATGTTTCAAATAAAGTGTGGGAACAAAGTAAAATATGGGATGAAAAAGTGTTTGAATGTAATTCAGCTTATTAGATATATTTTAGTAAATAAAAATGTGCGACATACTTTGATCAGCAATTGTTAAAATATATAAGCAATCATCCTAAACTTTATCATATTTTAAAGTAATAAAAACTGATTGGTAACTTATTATTAAATTAAGAGTGAAACCGAGTGATTGGAAGGATAGTGGAAAAATATTAAAATGAATACATACACACACATATATATATATATACACACACACACAGGCCAATTTATTAGGTACACCTTACTAGTACCGGGTTGGACCCCCTTGTGCCTTTAAAACGGCTTTAATTCTTTGAGGCATATACATGATTTGTCAGCTGCACATCCATGATGCGAATGGAGGCCATTTGAGTACAGTGAACTCATTGTCATGTTCAAGAAACCAGTCTGAGATGATTTGCACTTTATGACATGGCGAGTTATCTTACTGGAAGTAGCCATCGGAAGATGGGTACACTGTCGTCATAAAGGGATGGACATGATCAGCAACAATACTCATGTAGACTGTGGTGTTGACACGATGCCCAATCGGTACTAATGAGCCCAAAGTGTGGCAAGAAAATCTCCCCCACACCATTACACCACCACCAGCAGCCTGAACTGTTGATACAAGGCAGGATGGATCCATGCTTTCATGTTGTTGACGCCAAATTCCAATCTTCTATTGTCTAGTTTTGGTGAGCCTGTGTGAATTGTAGCCTCAGTTTCTTGTTTTTAGCTGACAGGAGCGGCACCCGCTGTGGTCTTCAGCTGCTGTAGCCCATCTGCCTCAAGGTTGGATGTGTTGTGTGTTCAGAGATGCTCTTCTGCAGACCTCGGTTGTAACGAGTGCTTATTTGAGTTACTGTTGCCTTTCTATCAGCTGGAACCAGTCTGGCCATTCTCCTCTGGCATCAACAAGGCATTTGCGCCCACAGAACTGCCGCTCACTGGATATTTCCTCTTTTTCAGACCATTTTCTGTAAACCCTAGAGATGGTTGTGTGTAAAAAATCCCAGTAGATCAGCAGTTTCTGAAATACTCAGACCAGCCCGTCCAGCACCAACAAACATGCCACGTTCAAAGTCACTTATATCACCTTTCTTCCACATTCTGATGCTCAGTTTGAACTGCAGCAGATCGTCTTGACCATGTCTACATGCCTGAATGCATTGAGTTGCTGCCATGTGATTGGCTGATTAGAAATTTGCGTTGAGTAGTTGGACAGGTGTACCTAATAAAGTGGCCGGTGAGTGCATCAAAACCTGTTTGAGTTACATTCTTCTTTAAAAATAATGGATATTTTGAAGAATGCTGTTAGATGTCACCCACTGACTTCAATCGCATTATTTTCGTACTATGGAAGTCGATGCCTCTCAGCAACCAGCATTCTATAAAATATCTCCTTTTGTAATCAACAGAAGAAACAAACTCATAAAGGTGTAAAACCACACAAGGGAAAGTAAATGATTTTTTGGCAGACCTTTAACTGACAATCACTTTCATTCACTGCTTGTCATCACTGAAAGTCATAACAGTACAGGGTCAGTTCAAGGTCATTCTGTAGAGCCCGCATGAAAGAAAAAAAAAAAGGTTAATGTTGCGACACAAGAGCTGATGTGTTTGATTGAGACCTGTAAACTCTCTCTTCCTCCAAAATGAAGCCTATCAGTGATCAGCAGCAGCACATGGAAAGTACGGTACCTTCCAGCTTATCAACTGTGACATAATTCCATAGTCTGCATCCTGCCAATCAGAGCTCAGTGTGAGATCACATGACTGCCAGTGCACTAAGGGTTTATTGAGAATTTTACAGTGAACTTGGCATGACTCAGTTTGCCATGCCATGACATGATCTGTTGATGTAGTGAAATAAAATGCCTTGGTAATGTCATAAGTTAAGGTTTAAAATAAATTGGATCACTTTAAGATTAAAAATAAACATTCAAATTTAAAGATAATCATCAAGTGTACAATGATTTTCAGGCTGGGTTGAGTGTAATTCATATATTATATCCGAAATAACACGTCAACGATACAATAATTTAATTCTTATGTTATGCATTATTTGTTTAAAAAAATAAATAAGGGGATTCACAGTGGCGCAGTGGGTAGCTTGTTCGCCTTTACATCAAGAAGGTCGCTGGTTAGAGCCTCGGCTGGGTCAGTTGGTGTTTCTGTGTGGAGTTTGCATGTTCTCCCCATATTGGCGTGGGTTTCTTCTGGGTGCTCCGGTTTCCCCCACAGTCCAAAGACATGCAATATAGGTGAATTGGGTAGGCTGGGTTGTCCGTAATGTATGTGTGTGAATGTTTCCCAGTGATGGGTTTGTGGCTGGAAGGGCATCCGCTGTGTAAAACATATGCTGGATGGGTTGGCGTTTCATTCCACTATGGCGATCCCAGTGTAATAAAGGGACTGAGCCAAAAAGAAATGAATGAATGAATGAATGAAAAATAAATAAAATAAAACAAAAAATGTAATTAATGTAAAGTAATAAATAGAATAGACAAATAAAATAAATAAAATTAACTTAAATAATATAATAATTTTAAGTAAACTAAAGGGGGGGGTCTTTCTTTCTTTGTTTTCAATAAAATGTATTTAATGAAAACATTTGTCATAGATGAAAGTGAAGACCGCCCACTGGAAGCTCCACGGCCATTATGATGCTTTTTTTTTTTTTATCTGAGGTAGACTTGAACTGAAAGTGGGGGTGTCATGGCCCTTTAACATGACTGTATAACAAAAATTTAATAAATCTATTATCAAATAAATCTATAATCACTTTGTTTACAAAAAAATGCATGAAATTATTAAGAAATTAAATACTATAAAAATGTCAATAAAAACATTTAATCAATTAATAAATCAATAAGTCGATCAGTCCAATCAAATGTCTTACTAGACTTCAATTAATAAATGGAATGAAACATTTTAACTTTATACTTTTACACAACACAAATATTTTACATTACACATTTCACTTTTACAAAATTTATGTTGCTGCTTCTTAAACTACTTATTTAAAATAAGTTGACAACACAATTCTTAAGGTTTTTTTGGACAAAATTGTTTTATATTTAATAAACTTACATTTCTAAAAACAATCAAGTTAACTTAATCGATTTGTGTTGGAACAACAAAAGAATTGTGTGAAAGCTAGCATTTTTTACAGTGTACAATCAATCGGTCAACCAACCAACCATCCAACCAACCAGTCAATGAACCAATTAATCAACCAACCAACCATTCAATCAACCAACCAACCAACAAACCAACCAACCAACCATTCAATCAACCAACCAACCATCCAACCAACCAGTCAATCAACCAATTAACCAACAAACCAACCAACCAACCAACCATTCAATCAACCAACCAACCATCCAACCAACCAGTCAATCAACCAATTAACCAACAAACAAACCAACCAACCAACCATTCAATCAACCAACCAACCATCCAACCAACCAGTCAATCAACCAATTAACCAACAAACCAACCAACCAACCAACCATTCAATCAACCAACCAACCAACCATCCAACCAACCAGTCAATCAACCAATTAACCAACAAAACCAACCAGTCAATCAACCAATTAACCAACAAACCAACCAACCAACCATTCAATCAACCAACCAACCATCCAACCAACCAGTCAATCAACCAATTAACCAACAAACCAACCAACCATTCAATCAACCAACCAACCATCCAACCAACCAGTCAATCAACCAATTAACCAACAAACCAACCAACCATTCAATCAACCAACCAACCATCCAACCAACCAGTCAATCAACCAATTAACCAACAAACTAACCAGTCAATCAACCAATTTATCAACAAATCAACCAACCATCCAACCAACCATTCAATCAACCAACCAGTCAATCAACCAATTAACCAACAAACCAACCAGTCAATCAAATAATTAACCAACAAACCAAGCAGTCAATCAACCAATTAACCAACCAACCAATCAATTAAATGAATGAATCAATCAACCAACCAACCAACCAGTCAATCAATCAACCAACCAATCAATTAAATAAACGAATGAATGAATGAATCAACCTGTCAATCAGTCAATTAACCAACCAATTAACCACCCAACCAATTAATTAACCAATCAATCAAGCAAGCAACTAACCAATCAACCAACCATCCAACCAACCAGTTAGTCAGTCAGTCAACCAACCAACCAATTAACCAGCCAACCAATCAGTTAACCAATCCGCCAGTCAATCAATCATTTAACCAATCAACAAGCCAATTAACCGATCAACCAATCAATAATCCAACCAACCATCCAATCAATCCTCCATTTCTTTTTGACACACACTCTGAAAGACCCTAAACCAGAAACGTTCCCAACGATTCATCTGTTTCCAGCTCCAGAAACCAATGTGTTATTGTTTTGTTAGCACTGCTGGCATGAGGAAGCACTTACTGCTCGAGTGTTAGCGTAATAACTCTTAAACTCACATTATGTCACACACTTGACTTCATCTGAATGTCAGACAATTGTTCTGTATTGTTAGTGAGCGCCTGCGCTGTCAAACATGATGGAGCTCAAAGCAAACAGATGCTAAAAGTCTTTTTCTTCGACTGTGTTTTAAAACCCACTCATCATCACTGCTCCTCATTCACTTACAGTGGAAGTCAGAATTATTGGCCTCCCTGTACATTTTTCCCCAAATTTAGTTTGACAGAAAGGAGATTTTTTTAACACATTTCTAAACATAATAGTTCTATTAACTAAACTCTAATAACTGATTCCTTTTATCCTTGTCATGATGACAGTAAATAATACTTGATTACAATTTTTAAGATACTAGTATTCGTAAGATAAGAGATAAGAGTTATTGTAACTCATGAATGGATTATATTAAAGATATTATGGGTTTTTGAAAATGACTTTCTCTGCAGTGTGTAAAAGCTCTAAGTGAAGTAAAATATCTAGTTAAGGCTTAAATGTGCACAGTGTTCAAAACTATTGATTCACCTATAAGTGTCGACTCAAAGTGCTTCAAATGGATCGTCTTGATAAGTCTTTAGCCCTTTTGGCCTGAGGTCGATACAGAACTTAAGCCCCGCCCATTTGTTGCACACACAAACCTGGGCCCGCCCACAAACACTGTAGAAAGAAAAAGAGAAAGACAAACCCTGTAGCAGATCCCGGTTGAATCATGTTGTGAAGACACTGTGCTTAGCTGGATATTATTGCAAGTGTGAAGGAAAATTAGTGTTATTAAAATATTATCGGAAATACTGTGAAAAATGCCTTGCTTTGTTAAATATAATTTCAAGAGTTCCCACTTAGATATGCTTGGCACTTATAGCAGGTTTGGCATGCTGTCCCGGGAGAGAACCCTGAGTTCGGAGATATTTGAGCCCAGGGCTCCCGCCCGGTCTAGAAGCATATCAGGAGAACCGAGATCAGGTAGGTCTCGATCGCTCCCCCTTTAGAAGGGGAGAAAAAGGGAGGAGATGGGGTGGAAGGGGGGATTCTTCCAAAATGAAGATAGTGCAATGAGGAGAAAGTGATCTATTTATACTAAGCTAGGATCACTCTGATTGGATTATTACTGATTACAGATGAGTGGCCAGCGGTGCACAATCATATCACGTGCTCCTCTCGAAATTAGTTTATGAAACTTCACTTAGGAAATATTTGAAAAAGACACAAAAATAATAATAATTTAACAATTTCTTATAAATAAATAAATAATTTTGACTTTGGCTATATATGAGGATAGATACAATTACAATATCACAAGATGACTCACTTTCATTGGCTGATTGCTACAGTCTCCTCCCACTCCACCAAAGACAACACAGCATTTCTTATTATTATTGCTGTTTTGGTGCAAATGAGGTTTTAAAGGCGTCCTATAGTGTAAAAATCACTTTTATAAGCGGATTACACACAGCTGTTTGGCAACATTGTGTGATTAAAGCCAGCCTATAACGATAAAAATTAATGAATTCTAGTTTTTATAGTAACTCTGAGAAACACTTTGACTGACATTCTCCCTTTGTCATCAGAGGGGGAAAGCCCCGCCCATTAGTGATGATCTCTCCCTCATTAGCATACGACACTAGTCTTGTTTTTTTATTCTGCCACTATGCTGATATACAGGCATTTGTGTCTCCGCCCTCTTTTGTAAAGGGCACAACCTCATTTGCATTTAAAGTGACAGTCACCAAAACGCCACCATTATGATCAAAGCCTAAAAGGGTCAGTTTCAAAGAGTTATGAAACATTATTTGTGGGGTATTTTGAGCTTAAACATCACATACACACTCTAACAGCTCTAAGTGAAGTGAAATATTTAGTTAAGGCTTAAATGTGCACTGTGTTCAAAACTACTGATTCACCTATAAAAGTGTTGATTCGTAGTACTTCAAATGAATCATCTTAAGTCTTTAGCCGTTTTGGCGTGACGTCGATACAGAACTTAAGCCCCGCCCATTTATTGCACACACTAACCTGGGAAAATTTAAACCCCCGGCCCCGCCCACAAATACTGTAGAAAGAAAAAGAGGAAGACAAACCCTGTAGCAGATCCCGGTTGAATCATGTTGTGAAGACGCTGTGCGTAGCTGGATATTATTGGAAGTGTGAAGGAAAATTTGTGTTATTAAAATATTATCGGAAATACTGTGAAAAATGCCTTGCTTTGATAAACATCATTTAGGAAATATTTGAAAAAGACACAAAAATAATAATAATTTACCAATTTCTTATAAATAAATAAATAATTTTGACTTCGGCTATATATGAGTATTGGTACAATTACAATATCACAAGATAAGTCACTCTTATTGGCTGACTGCTACAGTCTCCTCCCACTCCACCAAAGACAACACAGCATTGCTTATTATTATTGCTGTTTTGGTGCAAATGAGGTTTTAAAGGCGTCCTATAGTGTAAAAATCACTTTTATAAGCGGATTACACACAGCTGTTTGGCAACATTGTGTGATTAAAGCCAGCCTATAACGATAAAAATTAATTAATTCTAGTTTTGATAATAACTTTGAGAAACACTTTGACTGACATTCTCCCTTTGTCATCAGAGGGGGAAAGCCCCGCCAATTAGTGATGATCACTCCCTCATTAGCATACGACACTAATCTCGTTTTTTTATTCTGCCACTATGCTGACACACAGGCATTTGAAAAGGGCACAACCTCATTTGCATTTAAAGCGAAAGTTACCAAAACGCCACAATTATGATCAAAGCCTAAAAGGGTCAGTTTCAAAGAGTTATGAAACATTATTTGTGGGGTATTTTGAGCTTAAACATCACACACTCATGGGACATAAGAGACTTACTTTACATCTTGTAAAACAAAGTATAATAGGTACAATTTAAAGCTCGCAGTGATCAGTGTTTGGCCATGTATTCATGATAATACATCCGTCTTATCTTTCTATTTTTTCTCAGGTGTATGGCCAATATTATATTTCCTTATTTGTTCTGACAGATATTCTATAGTTTATTTTTGTTATTTGTTTGGAGCCTTACGTTGGGCTTAAAGAGAAGAGTTCACCCGGGAAAAAAAATCATTCTATCATCATTTTCTCACATTTTCTTTCTTCAGTTGAACATTTTGAAGAAAGCTGGAAACCTGTAACATTTGAGTGTCTTTCAGGAGATTTACAACCTTCACTGGAAGAGCAAATGCACAGGTGCCGTTTGTGTGTGTGTGTGTGTGTGTGTGTGTGTTTCTGCATATGCGCTCAGGATACTGTGGTTTAGACCCCAGACAAATGTCTTCCTCTATTGACTTCATTCACACACACATATTTCCATCATGCAGACACATCGACGTGTTTATCAGCTCACCTGGGAAAACACTGCGACTTCTTCAGTACATGCTTTACTATCTTTACTTAACTCACTTTACTTACCACACTTAACTTACTTTCCTCACAGTGTATTACTTGCTTTGCTCCCTTAACTTACTAAACTCATTTAAACTAAAGACTATAGAACACACAAGACCCGTCACTCGTCTAGTTTTGCATGGGGAAAAGTGTAACGGTCAATATAGCGAATGAAGCCCCGCCTACTAGTACAAGAGCCAATCATCGATCGCTATAGGCTGATGTTTCTGATGGTTTTCATCTACTAAAGGACTAAATGTAAATTATCATGATTTATTTTGTGTTCTTACATCAACAGCTTCAACAAACCCCTTCAATTCCTGAAGCCTTCAGAAATCGCATGTCTCTATATGCACAGCGCCGTCTCTGTGCTCCTGTACGTGCAGATTTACAGTGATTTACCAGGGGAATGTGTGGTTTGGGCTGTTTTTCCAGCATCTCTGTTTCATGTGGTGCTCAGAGCTCCGGCAGGTGTTTGCAAATCTCCTCCATCCGTTTCTGCATGACGCGTGTTATTTCAGTTGCAGACTTTCTTTTCAGATCGTTGGTGACGTGAGGAATGCTGAAGGTTTGTGCAGTGGCAAGTTAAAGTAAGAAATTACAAATACTGAAATTGAGTTATTGGGGTATTTTTTTAGGGTATTTTTTTCTCAGGAAGTGTACTGCACGCTGTTAAAAAAATCTCCCAGTTTCAGTATTTTGCGATTCACAGCCATTTATTTACAGTTCATTACGGGATGTTGATCTCTGCTCTGTCGACTTTTTATGTTGAAAATTCAACTCTACAGTTTAACAGTGACTTTTTTTGACATTTTAGTTGTTTGAAATAATCTAACGCAGTGGTTCTCAAACTATTTTCAACAAGTACCAGCTCAGAAAAAAAATTGTCTCTCCAAGTACCACCAGAATCACCGGTATTAAAATAAAGTAGCATAGTTGGCCAAATTAAGCAGCTACAGCACTGCTCAGTTCGAAAACAAGCCAGAGTCAAATTCATTCAACAAAATTATATTCCATACAAAATATGAAGCTGATCAGTCGGTTCTTGTCATGTGAACTTTAAATTTGCATATTAAATCTGACTTATTTATTTATTTATTTATTTATTTGCAGTGTTGGGCAAGCTACTTGACAAATGTAGTGAGCTAAGCTATTAGCTACTCTACTTAAAGTGTAGCTTAACTACACTAAAGCTACCCCCTGGGAAATGTAGCAAGCTAAGCTAAAAGCTACATGGCAAAAGTAGCTTAGCTACATCTAAGCTATTTTTACAATTTTCATTTTTAAATCGAAGCAACTTAAATCAAGTTAATCATATCTTAGTGATCAATAAAACTGTCAATGAAATATATGAGGCATAATAGTTCAGTTCAATTATTTACTTTAAATAATACGCTGTACTGAACAGAAACATATTGTAGTATATGACAGCTAAAACAAAAAATTCAATAAAACCTGGTGTTACACATTTAAAATACTATAGTTATTTATAGTAAGGGGAAATTTTTTTGATTATATATATATATATATATATATATATATATATATATATATATATATATATATATATATATATATATATATACACACACACACACACACATATACATACATACATACAGTTGAAGTCAGAATTATTAGCCCCCCTGAATTAGCGCCCGTTTATTTTTTCCCCCAATTTCTGTTTAATGGAGGGAAGATTGTTTCAGCACATTTCTAATCATAATAGTTTTAAAAACTTATTTCTAATAACAGATTTATTTTATCTTTGCCATGATGACAGTAAATAATATCCCTGCTAAAAAATCCAGCTTAAACCAGCCTAGGCTGGTTGGCTGGTTTTAGCTGGTCGACCAGGCTGGTTTTAGAGGGGTTTTGGCCACTTCCAGGCTGGTTTCCAGCCATTTCCAGCCTGGTTTTAGCTGGTAAGGCTGGAAAATGACCAGCTAAATACAGCTAAAACCAGCTTGACCAGCCTGGTTTAAGCTGGACAAAGCTGGTTTTGGCTGGGCTCCCAGCCTGGCTAGGCTGGTCAAGCTGGTTTTAGCTGGATTTAGCTGGTCATTTTCCAGGCTGACCAGCTAAAACCAGGCTGGAAATGACTGGAAACCAGCCTGGAAGTGGCCAAAACCCCTCTAAAAACCAGCCTGGTCGACCAGCTAAAACCAGCCAACCAGCCTAGGCTGGTTTAAGCTGGATTTTTCAGCAGGGATTTTACTTGATATTTTTCAAGACACTTTCATACAGCTTAAACTGACATTTAAAGGCTTAACTAGGTTAATTAGGTTAACTAGGCAGGTTAGGGTAATTAGGCAAGTTATTGTATCACAGTGGTTTGTTCTGTATATTATCGAGAAAAAAAAATTAGCTTAAAGGGGCTAATAATTTTGTCCCAAAAATGTTTCTAAAAAAATAACTGCTTTTATTCTAGCTGAAATAAAAGAAATTAGACTTTCTCCAGAAGAAAATATATTATCAGACATACTGTGAAAATTTCATTGCTCTGTTAAACGTCATTTGGGAAATATTTAAAAAAGAAAATCAAAATCAAAAGGGGGCTAATAATTCTGTAAAACTGTACAAATATATATATATATATATATATATATATATATATATATATATATATATATATATATATATATATATATATATATGTATATATATATGTATGTATATATATATATATATATATATATATATATATATATATATATATATATATATATATACATTTTTCATAAGCATTATAGTGTTAGATACACTAAAGTGTTTTTATTTTTTGAGCACAGCATCAGAAATTAAGTTATTGCATCTTAACATTCTCGAGGTATGGTCATAAGGAATCCTGCGTCAGAAAGAACTCCTCTCCCTCAGTCATCTTTCCATCAAGCAAGTTTCACCAGAGGTGGCAGTAACGTACCAAAAAGTTTGTTGTCGAACACCGTAAAACAGGAAGAAGAAGAAATCATCCTTCTCGCTATCATATGGATTTACTTCCATCGGCTAGACACCGGCCTCACAGCTCCGTGAATGTCGGTGCCGTCACTTATTGATCCACGATCGGTAAATGTAGCTTGTGTGGACACTACTGTGCTACTTGACTATTAAAATAGCTTTGCTACTGAAAAGCTATATTTGATTTAGAAAGTAGCAACGCTACAACCACTCTACTGAAAAATGTAGTTAAGCTAGTAGCGTCACTACTTGTAGCGACGCTACTGCCCAACACTGTTTATTTGCTTGTTAGTGTTGGGGAATTCATTGTGTCTTGATGAATTTGTGATGAATGTATTACTCTCATTTATATGCTTATTTGAGTGATTTCAGTATTATTAACAATATTATTATTATTATTATTATTATCTATTGTATTATTAGCCATACCTGTGGCATTATTATCAGGTATGTGTGCTAGGGTAAATAAAAAAAGTCACCCTGTGTAAATGCAGTCAGAGATGAGAAATTGGAAGAGCAGCATTAATGTCACAATGAGAGTCGATTTATGGAAGCAAGACCATAAGGACACCTGCGGTCTGTTCCGTAACTCATGATTATACACATCTGCACACTCAGACATGCGCCCCCGCTTAGTTGTAATGACTTCTAAAAAATATGAGTACCCATTAACTTCAGCTGAACTTACAGTTGGCTGCTTAGTGGACAGTGAACAAAGAATATTGTTGAGCATTGTTTTTTGGCTGAGTCATCACTTTTGAAACAGGAAAGAAAGACCTTAATTGGACATGGATAAGACCCCTGAGATTCTATTGGTGGTGAACACCTGAGAGATTTAAAATCCCATTAGCAGAGAAGCTAAGGGAGATGTGTTAATGTATGAATTTGGGTGGAGTGATAACACAAAGAAATGTATTTAAACTGTGTGCTAGATCATGGGTTCTCAAACTATTTTCATCAAGTACCAGCTCAGAAAAAAAATTGTATCTCCAAGTACCACCAAAATCACTGGTATTGAAATAAAGTAGCGTAGTTGGCCAAATTAAGCAGCTACAGCACTGCTCAGTTCGAAAACGAAGCAGGGTTCATATTCATTCAGCGAAACTATATTCTAGAGCTGCACGATTCTGACTAAAATGAGAATCGTGAATTTTTTTGCTTAAAATAAAGATCACGATTCTCCCACGATTCTGCAGATGTAAAATAAAGGTATGGTAAAAACAAACATATAGCACAACATTAATATTAATATTTTGTGTAGGTCTACTGGTTTCTATAAATAATTCTATTCTATTTATAATAAATCTGATGTTTATTATGTTTGGGATATATGCTTGCAATCTGTCACTGACAACATTATTAGACAATGTTATTCACTGGTAAAATCAGACATGTGCCATTATCAGATTATATTCAACAATATATAGGCTAGAGTAGTTATACTGACACTGTAAACATTTATTTTCATGCACAACTGTGTGTTCACCATGAAAGAAAAAACATATCAAATGCTCGTCGTAACTCTAAAATGCGATATGATCATTTAATTGAAGTGCACACTTTCGGTTTCATTCTGACTTCGCGCGCGGCTCCCAAACGATCACTCTGTGTCACAAACTGATTATTATTTACAACTGTATTACCTGTTACTCGCAACATATGCAGGTTCTGTTCACTAAAGTAGACGCGCGCACATCTATCATTATGTAGAGTGTGCGTGCGCCCTCTCTGTGATAACAGCTCACGGGCAGCAGCTCACGTCATGTGTGATTTCCCAGCCGCGAAACATCGTTATATGACGACAAAAATGACATTTTTAGGTGAACTATACCTTATAAATACAGTATGTGACTCATTCAACATCATTTGGAGGTGTCCATGATGCAGAGCAACGTGTGTGAAACAATGAAAAGACTCGTACGGCCGCTTTTTCTTTTCTTTTCTCCTGAACTTAAAAATATGATTGACAGAATCGTAGAATTGCTGGATTAAGATCATCTAGGGGGTCGAATCGAGATCGTGATCTTTTTTCGATTAATTGTGCAGCTCAACTATATTCCATACAAAATATAAAGCTGATCAGTCGGTTCTTGTCATGTGACTCGCGGTGCGGCATTCTGAAAAGTAAGGATGTTTTCAACTGGGGACACCTGGAATACACAAGCGTGTCGTGCTGCAGTACTCATTTTGCTAGCCTGTGGGTGGAATTTTGGCACTCAAGTGACCGAGATATAACAAGAGAATACGGTCATTTAAAAAAAACAAAAGATTTTTTTAAAATAAACGCTTGTTTAGACTTAGATTATAAATAAAACGGAAATAATTAATGATTTTTTGTGCGACCAATTGATCTATAGACCGGTGCTGGTCTTTGGGCCGAGGGTTTGAGACCACTGCTCTAGCAAGTATCTGCTCTGCAAGCACCACACACCTCTTTCTCCAGTTCTGAGCCAATTAAATTGATTTTCAGCAGCTGATGATGAGATGCACTAAAGTAAACATTTTACCCACATCGATTTGATCGTAGGCTTTAGAGAACAGCCAATGCTGATCACATTGGTTTTATTGTACAAATCAAATTCATTACTTAGGGGTTCCTCACTGTACCACTAGAAGTCAGCCAAAAGAGTTCGGAGATCTCAGACTTTGTCACTTTTTGAAAACTTTGACTTTGAGATATTTTGCAGACCAGAATCTTTTTTCCACAACATTAGTTAATGAATTCATTTATGCACTTGCCAGGTTTAAAAACGTTCAATTTGCATATTGATTTATTTGTTAGTTAGTTGATTTATTTATTTATTCATCCATTCATGCACTTGCCAGCTTTATGTACTTTATATTTGCATTTGATTCTGATTTATTTACTTATTTGCCTGTTAGTTAGTTAGTTTATTTATTCATTCATGCATTCATTTTCTTTTCAGCTTAGTCCCTTTATTAATCTGGGGTCGCCACAGCAGAATGAACCACCAACGTACTGTGGGGGAAACCGGAGCACCCGGAGGAATACCACGCAAACACGGGGAGAACATGCAAACTCCACACAGAAACGCCACCTGACCCAGCCGAGGCTCAAACCAGCGACCTTCTTGCTGTGAGGTGACAACACTACCTACTGCACCACGAAAAACATTCAAGCATTCAAGAAAATGAATGGAATGAATGAATGTTTGGTTGTTAGTTAGTTAGTTTGTTAGCTTATTTATTTATTTATTCATTTATTTATTTATGCACTTGCCAGTTTATGCATTTTAAATCTGCATATTGATTCTGATTAATTTATTTATTTGCTTGTTAGTTAGTTAGTTTGTTAGTTTGTTTGTTTGTTTGTTTGTTTATTGATTTATACATTTGCCAGGTTTAGAAACTTTCAATTTGCGTATTGATTTGTTTGTTTAGTTGTTAGTTTATTTATTTATTTATTTATTTATTTATTTATTCCTTCATTCATTCATGCACTTGCCAGCTTTATGTACTTTAAATCTGCATGTTGATTGATTTATTTATTTATTCATGCACTTGCCAGTTGATGCACTTTAAATCTGAACATTGATTCTGATTTATTTATTTGGTTGTTAGTTAGTTGGTTTATTTATTTATACACTTGCCAGCTTTAGGAACTTTACATTTGGATAGAGATTTATTTGTTTATTATTCGTTTAATATGTATACACTTTGCTGTAAATGTTTCAGTTTTAGTTTCAAAAATCAAATTGGGTAAAATATGGACAAATCTGACAGCTGGGTTTAAATTTTTAAACATCTATAACCCAGTAGTTGGGTTATTTCTTATTTCACCCAAATATGGGTTGATAAAAGCCAGCATTTGTAATAGAGAGGACAGGTATAACAGAAGGCGAGTGAACTGCAGGCCACAAACTTGGAAGTTTCTCTGTTTTTGTATAAAGTGCAGCCAGAGACTCCTTCAGTCCAGCGTTTCTCAGGTTTCTGATGTGAAAAGCAGAGCTGTGAGATGCACATCAGTATATTCACAGTCCCAGCAGTGCTTCATACACAAATAATAATCTTGTTTTAGGTTTGAAGAAATAGTATTTTATGTACCACACTGGCAGATCATTTTGATTATTTAAATAAAAAAATAACACGTAATTATGACTTATTATTTCTAAAAATAAAAAATTATTTTTGACTTGTCTAAAAACTTCAATTTAATTCACTTTTATTTGTATAGTGCTTTTCACAATAACTATCATTTTTATTGAAATTTGGCCTAAAACTACTTGGCATTTGGTGTATTATTATTATTAATAATAAAAATAATTCATAATCATCATCATCCTAATATCAGTTTAACCACCAACAACAGTATTAATAACTATTATAATATTAAACTGTAAAAATTATATTTATTATTTTTACATTTATTATTATTATTTATTCATTCTTTTTTTTTTCAGCTTAGTCCCTTTATTAATCTGGGGTCGCCACAGTGGAATGAACCACCAACTTATCCACCATATGTTTAACGCAGTGGATGCCTTTCCAGCTGCAACCAATCACTGGGAAACATCCATACACACACAATCACTACAGTCAATTTAGCTTACCCAATTCACCTATACCACATGCCTTTGGACTGTCGGGAAAACCGAAGCACCCGGAGGAAACCCATGCAAACACAGGGAAAGCAGGCAAACTCCACACAAGAAATGCCAACTGGCCCAGCCGGGGATCGAACCAGCGACCTTTATTATTTTAAAATAAAGAAAAGGAATTCAGGTCAGTCAGGTTGCTCCTAGGGTTGGGTACCGAAACTCAGTGCCATTATGGCACTGGTACCTTTGGAACCGGTATGCACCGGATCAAATCAGCAAATGAATTTTTACATTATTGAATTTTACAGTATGCCCATATTTTGCAAGCAAGGATTCTGACACACCAACATGCAGCAGATGTTACAAAGGTTGCGTGTAAGGGAGAAACACGTCAAACTTATAACATGTGAGGGCTCATGGAATCACCTTAAAGGAAAAAAATGGACCATCTCTGACAGCTTGTGACATAGGCTGGTGACGCAATGACGTTGATGGATCTCTGTGCTATACCGTAACTGGGAATTCGATTTGCTTGTCTAGAAAATGCTTCTATTGTTAGATATTTAGACTAGAGACAAGACTAAAGAAGTTAGGTATTTACATAAGCACAGTATAGTGTAGTTCTGCATTATTGTTGTGCTGTAAACACTGCTCATTATAAGCTCATAATGAAGAGTTTTAGTGTTGACTTGTTGCCGGTGGTTGAATCAGACCTGAGTTGCATCAGGTTTGCAGCAGGTTTAACGCTGACAGAGATTTACTCCCACATCTGATAATGTGTCTTTGCAGAGGTTCAAAGACAGCAATAAGTGTGACAGTAGTGGGCCAGTTCTGCTCGGCAGAGTTTGAGGGGACTTTTCAAATATTAATATGCTTTCAAATATTCATTTGTGCGACTGTGTGCAGGGAAGATTCTCAAGCATCAACATAATAAAAGTGTAATGCAGCTTTTACATTAGATTTTCCTCCACCTGAGTAATAAATCAATAAATAATCAGACATTTTTATAATAATTTACAAAAGACACAAACTAAAATATTAGTCAACGTAACAGATAATATACTGTAATATATATTGTGTATATACTAGGGATGTAATGGTATCAGAATTTCACGGTACGATAATACCTCGGTATGAATGTCACGGTACGGTATTTATTGAATAATTTACAGGAAAAACAAAACTTATGAAAATACTCCAAAAAAGTGCCAAAAGTGTCAATGACATACAAATTAGCCATCTAGCTGTAAGCTTTGAAACAGGAACTTCAATTTTAATAACAAAAAAAATATTAAACCATGTAAAAAAATAAAGTTTCAATTTAGTATTGTTGAAAACTCATCACATTCAACATTTAATCACACTCAGCCCATCTACCCAGATGAGAGCTCTGCTAGTCGGACTCCTCATCAAGCATCTCCCGCTGGATCTAATCTCACTATATTTATGAAACGGGATATTTCATTTATCTTGTTGTCTTTATCTAATGACATATTCCCTGACTTTGGGCATTGGAATCTATTACTTGTTCTCAGGTAACGTGTTTTGGCTGAGCGCAAAGATAAGTTAATGATTAATGTAACCACGTACATTCTGTATATTGACTGATCGCTTGCCTTTATTTCCTATAATGTATAAACTTATTGTATGTTATACTTTTAAAATGGCCATTATCGATTCTTAAAACTGATATTCAGCAAAAGAGAGGGTGTGTTTCGTATTTTCACTGAAATTGAAAGGAGGCAGTTGTTATCGGCTCCGTTTAGTTATAAATATCCACACAGTGAAGATGACGCTCATATATGCAGCACGACGCCTCAACATGTCTGCTGTCTAAGTTGCTAATATTAAAATGAAAATAGGCAGTTCCTTAAATCATGTTTACATTTTGTTGTTGACAAAGTGAAACAACGAAGCCAGGGTGATGTGAATGAAGTTATAAAGTACACTGTTCCCTTTGAAGATTTACCCGTGTCCTCGGTATAGTCTGCTTTTCCATATCAAACTGAGAAGAAGAGACTGCAGCCTTGATCAAACTTGCGAAGTCTGAACTTACACGGAGAGAATGCAGGACTGAACTGTGCGTGTTAGGCTACTTAATATTCATGAAAAGCCCCAATCAGAGAGGTGAATGTCTGCAGCCCCGCTTCCGTTTTCAGATGTCTCCGTTTTCCATCATCCACACTGAGACGGAGCTGCAGCGTTTCAGAATGAAAACGGCCTCTCCAGCCGTGAAACCGTAAGTTTTACTGGATAGCAAAACTTATGCGTTTTCAAACTAAAACGCATTAGTGTAAACAGGGCCTTAGAGTTTTCCAGCTCTTTTCATCCTCGCTTCTAGCAGCACACTCCATTTCCGCATTACTGGATCTGTAGCGACAACAGACCGCAAGGGATGATGGTCAAGCATGGGCTGATGGCAATTGTAGTTTTCGCTACCTCCCGTTCGCTTCATTCGCCTGAGCAAATTTTCTCAGAAGACCTATAGTTTTACCGAGTCATGCGACTTCGGTAATATCGAAAAAAATTAATATTGCGGTATGACGGTATTTACAATACCGTTACATCCCTAATATATATATATATATATATATATATATATATATATATATATATATATATATATATGTATACATATACATACATATATATATATTTACATATATATGTGTGTATATATATATATATATATTTATATATATTTATATATATGTATACATACATAAGAAATATTTTCTATTTAAAAGAGAAAAAGAACAGACAGAAAAGAAAAACAACAACTGCTTAATTTTATATATATATAATTTTATGTGTTTTATATATGTTAAAAAGTACACATTGCTTCTATTCACACACAAAACAAAATCCAAGTTTTCTTTATAAATGACATTTAAAAGTACTAAACTGTATGTTGAATTTATACTACTGATTCATCATACATATTGCTATTGCAATATTTTCCGAAGTTGTTGTTTCCCCTCCACCATCAGTCACTTCCTGAAGGATTATGTGATTAGGGAAGTGGCTTTTGTTAGTCAATGGAAATTTGACCAAACAAAGTGGAAACTTGAATTAGGACACTGGAAAAGGTACTATAAACAAATGACCACTTTAAACAATGTTCCACGATAAATCTAGAACGAAACATAATGGATTACTAAAACAGTCAGCACCTAAAGACATGACAAACATGACAAAAGTGTACAATCATTTAAAATCTTTAATGGGCTCTATGCACGACTGCAATGAAATTGATAAACCCATAAATGATTGTGCTTAGTTTTAGGCGTGCTATGGACTTGCTTTTTCTTAAAGCGACCTGATGGATAGAATTTTTTTTCTTTATTTAAAAATAATAAAAATGTATTTTAAATGTGGGCCAAGAAAGGCCAAACTTACATGACCCACATATCAATTATTAACATCTGGGCCAAGTGCTGTGTGCCGCCTTAAAGACGGGGCCACCTCTGCCAAACCAGGGCCATGTTTGGCCAACATGCTGTATGCCAGTGCCGGATGAATGCCTGCTGTGCCAGACAGGGGCGGACTGGGACAAAAATTCAGCCCTGGCACTGTAGCCACATCAGCCCACATTACCACACCGACACAGCCCCACCCACGGACACGCAAATTCAGTATTTATTTTGGTGTACAGATGGTAAAATAATATAACATCCTTCCCAGATTTTGATAACGTCTGGGTGACCTCGGATTGGGTCGGCCAATCTTGAAATCAGGCGGCCGTCGCCGATTGGGCCAAATGCTTAACATTTATTATTAATATTATTATTAATATTATTATTTTTATTTATTTATTTTTTATCAACATCATAATATCACATCTAGCAAGAGATAAAAGCTGCCTGCACTTTTTAAAAACAATACATATTTTTAAAAAAAACAAGAAAAAAAAAAACTGACCGGCCCGCATTTAAAAATTGGTCCAGTCCGCCCCTGGTGCCTGATTTATGCCAAATCTGGGCCAGAATTCTTTGCTACCTGAAATGTGTCATCACCAATTATAGCTAAATAGCTGTTAATATACTTGGGCGGCCCACCGAAGTAAAGTCTACGTGTGGGAAGTACTGTATTATATGACCGATTGACATTGTTGGTTATAATTGTATTTGCTTTGTAAACCTCAAGTAAAACTTCATTCATTCATTTTCCTTCAGCTTAGTTAATCCAAGGAGAACATGCAAACTTCACACAGAAATGCCAACTGGCCCAGCCGGGACTCGAACCAGCGACCTTCTTGCTGTGAGGTTACAGTGCTAACCACTGAGCCACCGTGCCGCTGCGAGTCACAATATAATTCTCGAAATCATTCTGCATAAATCTGCAGATTTTGCACTAAATTTAGAAAGAAATATTCACAGATTGTGTCTGGCCCTAGTCTAACAAGGTCTAACAAAAGGAAATTAATTGAAAAAGTGAACTGTTCAGCCAGTTTATTATTAATGCTAGATAACTGAATATAAAGCAGAGCTGCAGCAGATGAAAAACACAAAGGAAACAAATCCAAACAACAAGGAAACGTTGCGGCGATTTGGGGAAATTCTGAAACGTATGAGTGCACGCCATGTACAGCGATCTTCATGCATCATGAGAAGTGAAACACACCGACGGTGACTTACAAAAGCAATGCATAATTCCCAGTAAATGCACAAAGTAATAAGATCTTCACTTTAGATAAAACATCTGCCAAATGCCCGCGTGAAAAATGACATCAAATTAGAGCAGAGTGACAGTCTTGACAAGAAAAGTGTGACTGAAAACAAAAGTGGCAGATCTTTGGACAAGAAAGCAGTTGTACTTGTTCTACTAGGCGTAGAGTATTCATGACTAATGATTAAAGATGCAGCATGTTGAGGATGAACACCTCATCATCATTTTCTTTTCAGCTTAGTCCCTTTATTAATCTGGGGTCGCCAAAGCGGAATGAACCGCCAACTTATATGTTTCAAGCCACAACCCATCACTGGGAAACATCCATACACACTCACACACATACACACTATAGTCAATTTTAGCATACCCAATTCACCTGTACCGCATGTCTTTGGACTTGTGGGGGAAACCGGAGCACCTGGAGGAAACCCACGCGAACATAGGGAGAACATACAAACTCCACACAGAAACACCAAATAACCCAGCCGAGGCTCGAAGCAGCGACCTTCTTGCTTCGAGTCCCGGCTGGGTCAGTTGGCATTTCTGTGTGGAGTTTGCATGTTCTCCCTGTGTTTGCGTGGGTTTCCTCCGGGTGCTCCGGTTTCCCCAACAGTCCAAACACATGTGCTATAGGTGGATGGCACCTCTGCAGGGATCACTGATGGGGCCCCCAGTTGGGGGGGTGGGGTCGGGGTTGGTGGGGGGTCAACGCGGGGAAGCGATCACAAATTGAGGAGCGGGTAAAGGAGGCGGGGTGGAGCGACAACGCGGGGAAGCCTTTACAAACTGAGGAGCGATCACAAACCGAAAGCGGCGAGAGCGTCAAAGTAGCCAGAAGTCATTCATTTTTAGCTAGAACCGGTGGCTTTGAAAAGCGCGGCGCGTCTGCTCCTATCGGGGTATCAAGGAGAGTTGAAATCAATTCAGTTTTATGGTATGAGCTATGACGCGGTTCGGCGGAAAGCAATCAGAATGAAGTAGTCCACCACTTGAGAGGAGTTCAGAGAATTCAGACCTGTGAACTTTGGTTCCGACCACAGTTGTTCCCAAGAGTTTGATTATTGTGGTTGCCGGATTTTCAATTATTGAAAATCGCGATGACGTGGGGCCCCCTAATAATGCGCCCCGCCCCCCGCGCTGCGCTCCCTGCGGGCCTGTCTGCTAAGCCACTGCCACTGCTCCATAAAGCCTGATTTATACTTCTGCGTCAAACACCGGCGTATGCTACGGCGCTGACGCATAGCCCTTCGCCGTGGCCATTGCCGTCACTGACGTGCACCTCTCAAAAAATGTAACTACACGTCGCAACGACGCGTAGCATAAGCTCTGTGATTGGTCGGCTTGGTAGCGCTGACGAGTCTGGGCGGGACCGAGAGGCGCGCGAATGGCGATTGTTTACAAGTGTGGAGTCCCGTGAAGGAGCTCCGGATGGAAAGTTTTGTTTTGTGTTTACCTCATAGTTAAAGTTGTTGCACGTCCGCCGGTTCCTGCCTCAAAATGAGCGAGTTTGAGCCACTTGTACATCCCGGAAGTGTTCAGGAAATGCAATAAAGTAGCGAAGAAACTCGACACAGAGGAACATTTACACCTCACTGCCAACTAGCGTTTCGGAAGTGTTAATGCAGACCGGCAGAGACAGCGCGCAGAAGTATAAATGCACAGCCACGCGCGTTGCCTGCGCAGTGGGTTACGCCGGTCACCTGACGCAGAAGTATAAATCAGGCTTAAGCCGGGGATATGTGTTTAGCCTTGAGAGCTTGCGCGGATTGGAGCTCTCAGTAAGGGACTGTTGGTAAAGTTCTTTTATTTATTTTTTTTCCGTTTATTTATTTATTTTTTGCTCTGTCCTGCTTGTTTTATTTTAAACACTACTAGTGTTCTCTTAAATGAGCACAAACATTATTAAAGTATTAAATTATTTATTAAAGTAGTCGAATACTTTCATTATAGATCTGTGAATTCTTACATTAACACCTCTGTTATCAAACAAAACACAATGAGAGATTCCCTAGCTGCTCTTCACTAAATAACTATAGTAACTTTAATCAATATGCAAATACAATTAAAAGTGAAGTAGATTTTATAGCTTGATTTAATTTCTGTATAGGCCATTGTTTTTATTAGGCTAAACCTTTTATTTTATAGTCAATATTTTCTATTGTTTGCTATGTTTTCAATCATTTGAAGCTATTTGTTGTCCCATATTTTTTACATCCCAACCTTGACAGATATGGCATAACATTGCTAATCAATAATCTGTTAGTTTTAACGTCAGCTACTGTTATGGAAGGGCATAGATGTTATGGAAAATAGTAATAGTAATGTAACTATCCCCATCATTACTTCCTCAAGCAAATGTGTAAATATTAGATCTATTCAGCATTAATGTTAATTGCATTGGCATATTTATCTGACATTTTCCCAGCTTGTAGTAGTTGCTCAAAAAGCTATTTAGTTTCTTATGACTATACACTAGCAGTGGAATTTACTGTGATGTGACGGGGCGCCACCTGAAATCTTGCCTAGGACGCCAAATTAGTTAGGGCCGGGCCTGGATAAACTGAATTGACTGTAGTGTATTAGCGTGAATGCAAGAGTGTGTGTGTGTTTCCCAGTGCTGGGTTGAGGCTAAGGGCATCCGCTTATTCCGAAATAAGTAGGCGGTCTATTCCAGTGTTACCTGGAAGCTAATGAATTACTTTAAATCCAACTGAACTCGTGAAGTTCCCACGTTCTAACGGCGGCACTTACTTTTGGATTTCAGGGACTTTTGGGAACTTTAGGATTTTAGGTCTTTTATTTTGTGCCCCTGCTCTTCAAGCCACATGAGCTGACGTAATTCCAGTTGGCTGATTGTATTCCATGTAAATGTCCTTCTCTTGTATCCTTGTGCATCTTTTCTGAAAGTCCCTGTTGTTTTCTGTAGCTCTGATATTAGAGGAAATATTGCTCGTAACTTCAACACAGACCGTAAACAAATCCGTCACTCTAGTTTCAGTCCAACATGCATGAATGTACATTTACATGACAGCATCAACTAATCTCATCGTTCATCGTTTACACAACAAAGGCATTCTGGAGGTCTGCAAATGCAGTCTGCTTTTATCATCTCTGTGTACACTATATACTGTAAACGGGCCTATTTTAAATAGTTATATACTATATAGACTATATAAAATCTATATTGACCTGAGCCATTTTTGCTCCTGCTTATAAAATTGAAGACGAAATTAAAATTACTTTAAGGTAATTATGCATAGTGGTAAAAAAAAAATCCACATTTAAAATGTTAATAAATATATTAATATATTGATATATAAATTTATTTATATATATATATATATATATATATATATATATATATATATGTGTGTGTATGTGTGTATATATGTGTGTGTGTGTGTGTATGTGTATATATATGTGTGTGTGTGTGTGTGTGTGTGTGTGTGTGTGTGTGTGTGTGTGTGTGTGTCTGTATATATATATGTGTGTGTGTGTGTGTGTATGTGTGTATATATACTAATATATACTAATATATTTTTGCTCCTGCTTATAAAATTGAAGACGAAATTAAAATTACTTTAAGGTAATTATGCATAGTGGTAAAAAAAAAAATCCACATTTAAAATGTTTATATATATATATATATATATATTTATATATATATATATATATATATATATATATATATATATATATATATATATATATATATATATATATATATATATATATATGTGTGTGTGTGTGTATGTATATATGTATGTGAACTTTTCTAACTTTTTAAAAATTGTATAATTTATACATGCTGTTTTAAGCCAGTTTAACATAATATAAGTTGAACAGACTCATTAGGTTAATTTGATTCAGCTTAAATATTTAAGGCAAGCATGTTTTTTTAAATGTGTTCAACTGTATACCATGAACACACATTGCATAGTTCTTACATATTATTGCTATTTCAAACCAATCCAAAAAAGGCACGAGGAAATGAAAGGGAAAATTGGGGAAATTCTGAACGGCATGCGTACAGTACAGTAGAGTACATTCCCTTTACATAGACTGTTCATTATGTTTTCTGTACGTGCTTATACAGGAAGCAGAGATGTGTATCTGAAAAGCACCTGTGTGAACGTCATGTTGCAGTACAACACATCCAGTAAGACACCTGCCTTATTAAAGTTATTAAGGAAAAATGACTTAGACCAGTGCAGTGAGCATATTTATCCTCATGACAAGTTTTGCTCTTTAACATTTGGACTGTCTAGAAATGTGAAAAGTGAACTGCCAACTTATCCAGCTTCTCCTTATATATATTTGTTCACTGAAACATTAAATATATGGTAATAAACATGCATAGTATTGATGTTTTGGGTGTCTTTTGAGAATATTCAGATTGTGGCACTGTGATTGCTCATCAGCACCAAATGCTGGAAGATATTATGGGCTCTATAATACACCTGCTGCAATAAGGCACAAGACGTGCTTGTCTTGATTTGTTGCTATTTTCAGACCAGCGCAACTGTCATTTTCACATTTTGCGTCATGCTGTTTAAATAGCAAATCCATTTGCGCTACTTTGTGGACTGATGGGTGTGCTGGTCTGAAGAGGAGGTGTGTTAAGGCGCATTGTTGGCATGTTGCTATTTTGAGGAACTGAAATAGACTGCGCTATTGACCAACTCAAAGCTGCTCTAAAGTCCAGCGCAGAGTGCATTAGTTATGCACCTATGCAGGTTCAAATGATTACACTGCCTAATACACACAGGATGTATAGCAACACTGTTCCACTGACTGGTATAGTAAGGTACGGTTTGGTTCGGATCACCTTTATCAGGCTTGCGTTTCCACTATAAGTTGGTAGGCGTATTGTATGACAGAAAGTTTCAGTTGACGTTATTTTCGAAAATGTCAACAGTAAAGCTGTACGGGTCGTTCACATCATTTGAGAAGCACTTCTTACAAAACAGACGTGTTATACACATAAATACTTGTGTATAACTTGTGTTTATTACTAAGTTTTCTATGAACAGAATTTGATTATAACTGCAGATCAATGACAGTGCGAAATGGCCTACTGTAATGTCTGCGATTATATGAAATAAATAAATAAATAAATGCAACATTTATGAACACATACAGCCCCTTACAATCTCCAATACAAAAAAAGTGATGTAAAATTATACTTTTCCTATTTAGAAAATAATTACATACTAACATCCAGGAAAACTCCCGATCATAGATGTATGTGTATATGTGTATATCTCTGGCTTTGGATGGCCACAGTCCTCCACTGTACCTTGGTCCCGCATTCATTTCAAAGGAGCGCTACCCTGTAGCAAGATGGCGGCGCTATTGACGCATTCCGTCCAATAGACAACAATAGGCCAGGCGACATCTAATGTATATATCTATGCAACATACTGACAAACATGAAGGGAAATGACGTGCTATAAATAGGAAAAAAAACGAGAGGCAGGTGGAAAGGATTAGCTGAAATGACCGGTGCTCCTGTGACTGCAAATAAAAGCAGGTAAAAAGAGGTCATCTCTATCACAAAGTAGGAGAAGAGAGCAAGAACGCAAGGTACGAGGACACCTTCTTGCTGTAAGGCGACAGTATTAGTGTGTTCTTTACTTTACTTAATACTAATTGTATTTATTTAGAATAAATATAAATAAATTGTTATATTTATTGAATAACAAATCTAACAATTCAAAGGAGGTGGGGGTGTATAGGGTGGTTCGCCCAGAGTGTCATTTAAACTAGAACTGCCACTACCCTCTCCGATTGTCGTTGACAGCACGCACACACCTTCAATAGACAGCAATGGCAATTTAATATTTACCTCAAGGTAAAGTTTATCAATAGAAGAAGCTGCATTAATAAATGGCTCAAAAAGTAATATGGATAAATTATATTATTAGGTATAGTGAGTGTATATAGTAATGCCTTTCATTCAGTTTGTTCATTTGTTTGGGTTATTAATAAACTCATTATTCTTTCATTCATTTTCTTTTCGGCTTAGTCCCTTTATTAATCCAGGGTCGCCACAGTGGAATGAACTGCCAACTTATCTAGCACATTTTTACACAGTGGATGCCCTTCCATCTCTGGGAATAATAAACTCATTAATCTTTATTAATTTTAGACATGGTATATACTGTATGATGTACAATAAAAGCATGTAAAAAAAGTTAATTATACAATATATATATATATATATATATATATATATATATATATATATATATATATATATATATATATATATATATATATATATGAAAAGTGTTTGTAAACTAAACATAGATTTTTATTTGGTTTGCACATGTACTTCCTCAATTATTTCAAGGAATAAATTGCAATATTTCAATAAAAATTAATTAAATGAATAAAAACTACATTATTTCATTTACCAGAAACAAAAATATAACATTACACTTAATTCATTATTTTTTTGTGTGCCACCCCAAGATTTGGTGCGGCCTCTTCTGGCCACCCCTAAGAACATTTTCTGGGGGCGCCACTGGCTGCAGAGAGAGAGAGAGAGAACAGCTGTGAGAAATAAAGATGCTCCACATGCAGCAGTGATTGCGGTGCAGCGGTGTTTACCGGAGCACGCTGAACTGAACTCCGACTGGGGACTTCTCATTCATGGTTAAATGCTAGTGGGAAGAGAAACTTAGCGCTGCTGGTAATCCAGACCAAAAGCAAATAAATACATCCAGCCCTCTTACTTTATTGCCTTCCTCTCTCTCTTTCTCTGTTTCTCTATAATTCAAATGATCTTTACTGGCATGACTTGCACAGCATTGCCAAAGCTAATATACAATACACAAAAAGACAGGAAGAATAGATCTGTGCATCAGTAGGCATGTATATTATGTACAAAGTAAATAAAAAGTAAACAAAATTAATAATGACTTTAAATATATATATATATATATATATATATATATATATATATATATATATATATATATATATATATATATATTTAAGACATATATATAATATATAATAATATATAATAATTATAAAAATAATGGGATGGCACGGTGGCTTAGGGGTTCTGCTCTTCATTAAACAGAAATTGGGGGGAAAAAAACAGGGGGGGCTGATAATTCTGACTTCAACTGTAAATATACTCAGTATGTGTGCAATATTTCAATATTTTTATGCTTATGTTTAATGGTTGTAAATAAAGAGATTGTTAAAGTCGAAAAAAAAAGTCCTTCTCTCTTTATAGTGGGCAAGAGTACAAGCGTGCACACACACACACACACACACACACACACACACACACACACACACACACACACACACACACACACACACACACACACACACACACACACACACACACACACACCAGCCACCAGAGTCATGGAAAATGTGTGTCACCCAATTCCTCCAGAAGAACAAACACCCGCCGCTGGACTGCTTTATACTCAGAAAATACACTTTTGTTTTGCAGCGACTGAAGATTCAGCCACCTGCTCAATAGTTTATTTCAATATGCATACTTTTTATTTTAAATACTCCTGCATGTTATAATTTGGACCAGCACGGTGGCTCAGAGGTTTGAGTTCGAGTCCCGGCTGGGTCAGTTGGCATTTCTGTGTGGAGTGTGCATATTCTCCCAGTGTTGGCGTGGGTTACCTCTGGGTTCCCCCACAGCCCAAACACATGCACTAAGTGGGGTTAGCTGAATAATCGGTCACTTTATTTTGATGGCTTGTTTGTTAAATTTAAGTTACATTGCATCTACATGCCAACTAATTTTTACTAGATTATAAGTAGACTGAGTTTGAGGTTAATGTGTACATGTACTTGCAAAGTTTCTTATAGTCATTTAAATGTCTGTTGAAGGAGCTGTATCAACAGATATTAAGCAGACAGTCTACTAATACTCAAATGCACCATCAAAATAAAGGGCCCTATCATACACCCGGTGCAGTGTGGCGCAAGGCGCGGCGCAGTAGTCTTTTGGTAGTTCCAGCTTGGCGCAAGAGTCGTTTTGAGGCGTTGCGCTAGGCTGTTTAAATAGCAAATGCATTTGCGCTCATTTGTGCGCTTATAGGCATTCTGGTGTAAAAAGGAAGGCGTTCTGAGGCGGACCGCTGGCGCGTTGCTATTTTGAGAAACTATAATAGATTTTTAATTGGACCAAAACAAACCAGGTCTAAACTCCAGCGCAGAGTTGCGCCTCACTTACACACAGCTTAATACACACAAGAGAGCAATAGGCAAATATCTTTACATATGAAAAAATTTAAATATTAAGCATATATATAGGATATAATAAGAACAGATATAGGATATAAATATAAAGGATTAAAATATTACAAAACATATTATTTTCTAGCCTACATAAATATGAAAAATCGCTGCTTTTATGTCTTCTTCATCTCGGGAGGCTTTTTCAGTTCATTTATAACAATTTGCTTTTGTATAATGTTATTATTATTAGCAGTATTATTTATTATATCCATATTTATATATTTTTTATTAAAAACAAGCTTAGATTTGCCCACCTGTCAGGTTTTAGACCATATGGGGCACAGCATGTGTTTTAGGATATAACTCAGGTTTTTGAGCACATTTTGTTATTATTGTTCATTTATTCGTTTGCCTGAAATTAGAACTGAATTTAGAAATAGTTTTGAAACAAATATTTGCGCTTAATAAACAAAATTATTTATTTATAGGCTCATTGATGTCTGTGCGTAAATGTCCCTATCCAAGAGCGAAAGTGAAAGTAGATCCATTATCCCTCATGCAGTAGATGCTCTGTTTAACAGTTTTCTGTTAAAAAAAAAAACTGTTAACTGTTTGCTAGTGAAATGCTCATTTTTTCCACTTAGACTTACTTTGCGTCCTGTAAATAGCGAATGCGCTCTTGGCGCGATGCAGCTGACTCTTAAAGGGAATGGGAGATGAGACTCTTATTCTCAAAACACACCTATAACTCATTAAGAGAATAAACTCAACCCTTTTAGACCATGCGCCACGCCGCAAAGCAGATTTTCCCGTCCTTAAATTTGCAAAAACGCGTCCTGACACGCCCTGAATGCGTTTGCGCCCTGCGTTTTGCGCTCTGCACATGGACCGTCAAAATAGAGCCCAAAGTGTTACCCGTAAGAATGGGTTTTAACCACAGCGGTCCGAACTGTAGTTCTGCCGAGCGACTAAAAAGTAATCAGCATTGATGGTAAAAAGCCTTACATTTCTAGTCAAAACATTCTTCTGCAGTCTCATACCAAAAACAGAAATAAGGGCAGTATTAATAGTTATAAATGTGGAAGAGTGTTGATATTATGTGATTGTATTGTATTGCAATATGGAACAATTAAATGTTGATGTTAAATTAAAAGTAATTCACAAATACTTGAAAATGAAAAGATTTAATGACAATGATTCTTTATGGTTACAACTGAATTAATTACAAAATAACTGTATAAAATGATAAAATATGAAATGATAAAACATATGATATAAATTTTACCCAGCTTAAATGTAAAATGAAAGTTACCAGAGAAGGAGAGACAAAGGGAGGGAGAGACAAAGAGAGCAAGTAGGCCTCAAAGAGGCAGAGAAGATAGACTCCAGAGGAGGAGTGGAGCTGAGCAGGAGAGCGCAGAGACAGAAAAGAGAGGCCAGGAAAAGAGACAGAGCAGAGTTTTGTATCTTTTTTGACCATGTGACTAAAGCCCAAATGCTGAGACATTCAAACTGACCAATCAACATGTGACCACATCATAAAACCCCCAAAGTCCACACACCAGGCCCTGATCTTATCAGCATCTGCCTTTGGAGTCAGTATGGACCTTCTTTGGTGAAAGACATGTTTTCCATATAAACAAACGCATATGATAATTTAGACCCTTACATACCAAGTAATGTAAAATCAAATGAAAAGAAGATTAAAAGGTAAAAATCATTACATTTTGTCATATTTATTCTACAAGACAATATTTTAAGTGTCTAAAAATGCTTCTTGATTTAAGGTGTTTTAGATATTTGTATTATAAAGAAGACAAAAAAATATTAATGTAACAAAAGCAATTTATTTATATTTTATATTTATATTTTTTATGTGCTTCTCTATGTTAGTTGATGTTTAACAGAGCCAGAAATATTTCTTGTATTTCCTATTAAACTTTCTTCTAGAGAAAGTCTTATTTTTTAAAACAGATCCCTTTAGAATGGCTTTTAAAAGATTTTTTTGTGTTGGTGTGAAGTTATTTTACCTTTTCTGATGTTGATGATGATGATTATTATTATTATTATTTTATTATTTTTATTATTATATTAGTATTTATTTATTTATTTATTAGTATTATTATTTTATTATTATTATATTATTAGTATTTATTTATTATTATTATCATCATTTTATTATTATTATTATTATTATTATTATTATTATTATATTATTAGTATTTATTTATTATTATTATTATTGTTATTATTATTATTTTTTATTATTATTATTATTATTTTATTAGTAGTATTTTTTATTATTATTATTATTACAGTTTTCCAATTTGCTTTATCACATTTTTTGAAACAGACTTAACATTCTATAAACAGTGAGTGCAAATCTTTAAACTGTTTGCTGAACTTCAGAACTTTATTGCATGTCTGCAAAATGTAATTTCTCACCCAAAACATTTCATTCATGCTTCAAAACCTAGTTATTGTGTCAGTAATTTTGTCATTGCCACCAAAACATAAAGTGTATTAGTCATTGTGTGAGCCACACTACTCAAAATGATTAGTTGTTTTTCACCATGACAGTCAACCATGGAAATTAAGGTTTACAAAATCTATTTGATGAGAAGATATAGTGGTAAATAAAAAAAGAACATATGAATTTTTACAAATGTACAGTTCTTCTTGATTGCTTTGATGCAGCCGTCAACTGAAACTCCACATTTTCAAAACAGTTAACACACAGGCCTAAACAGCGACACTCTTGGTCAAAATGACACATTTTGCTTGCAAAATTCACACACCGTGTCAAAACATTTAAATTATGCAACAAATGCTAGTTTTACCTATAAACAACACAACTTGCTAACAAGTATATGAGCTCTTTCAATTAATCAATATCGACAACATAATCACAATGGACAAAAAAATACAAAATACAGAACTCAGTGTGAATCAGTTGCTTGACATTGTAGCCTATTGCCAATGCCGTTTGTTGTCTTTCTATTTGGGCTGTCAAATGTGCCTTTTTGCAAAGAATTGGATCCAGAATAGGAAATGCTTTGATTAAATTTATATTGAATTCATGACATTTTTCAAACTGTGTAAACATTAGAGAAAACACATGTAAACCAATATACAGTCAAATCTTTTGGGAGTATAGGGCAAAGCCATTATTGACCTCCTCCATCCGTGCTGCATAGAACAACAGACCTTCCACCATTTTTAATGTCTGCAGACTGATTGCTAATTGAAGATTTGTGTGAAGGAGAGTCAAACCGGTGTTTCACTGAATTCATACTGATCTTGTTAGTTTCTTACCGTACGTTCACACCGAAAGCGGCGAGAGCGTCCAAGGTCGCTCTGGCCGCCCTGGCGACAACGCTGTCTGCCTTCAGCTCCGGCGGCGAGAGCGTCAAAACTCGCTACATTGATCTCGTACTTAAAGGAGCCGTTGCAGCATTATCAGTTACATTCCTGCATAAGACATGTTTTTAGCGTGAAAATGTTGCGCACTTCTTATCAAATTCATACAACAATGGAAGATCAAGTTGCGTGTGGTGTGGCTTTGCTCTATTTATCCAATATGTGTCCATATGTCTGAAATAGCAGCAGTACTGTTTTGTACTGTCACATCGCGTGAGATTCCCGCTTTTTAAAGATAAATTTATATAACATTAATGAACATCAGTAACTCGCCAGTAACTTATTCAATGCATGTTCCTGTAAGAAAACATTGTAAATAATGGGAAATCCGGCGACCGCAATAATCAAACCCTTGGGAACAACTGTGGTCGGAACCAAAGTTCACAGGTCTGTGTTCCCTGAACTGCTATCAAGCGATGGACGTCTTCATTCTGATTGCTTGCCGCCGAACCGCGTCATTGCTCATTACCATAAAGTTGACTTCATTTCAACTCTCCTCGACGCTCACGCCGGCGAAGACGCGCCGCGCTGCTCCTCGACGCTCACGCCGGCTCTCATTTAAAATGAATGACTTCCGGCTACTTTGACGCTCTCGCCGCTTTCGGTGTGAATGTACGGTAAATGGTTAGGAATAGATGTTTTTTGTTTGGTTACCATAGCTAAAACAATAGAGTTTGGCCTGCTTGAATGACATTCGTGTTAACTGTTATGAAAAATGTTGTGCAAATTGTGTCAACCCAGTGAGGAAGGGTTTAAACATTTGCAAGACCTGTCTTCTGCTCTGCTGGGATAGTAACAATAAGCTAACTGTTCAGAAATTTAAACTTGTAAACTTAAAAATTTACATTTTCAATCCAGAATTGAGCCAGAGTAATTAATAAAAACTGTAATATTATTACGGTTGCCCTCTTTACTCTTCCTTTTTAATTTTTAGTTTCTTCTGTGTAAAGCTCTTTGAGCTGCCCTATTAAAGGCCCTATAGAAAATAAAGTTAATTCACTCATTTTCCTTTAGCTTAGTCCCTTATTTATCAGGGGTCGCCACAGCGGAATGAACCATCAACTACTCCGGCATAGGTTTAGCGCAGCGGATGCCCTTCCCCCAAGAATAACACCCATCTACGGCCACAAAAATGAAGTTAAGTTTTACAAAGTTTATGAACACTTTTAGTCAGACTGATGTAAGTTGAAATGACTAATGCTGCGTTCACACCAGACGCGGAACGCAAGTTTGAGTGATTTACATGTTATGTCAATGCAAACGCACGAATAGACATCCTGTGGCACGATACGCACAGATGTGGTGAATTGCGCTGATGGCGCGGTGCGTATGGCACAATATTCGCGAATGGCGCGGCGCGAATTGAGCGTTTTCTGCGTTTGATACGCTTAATGGGCGTTTCGCGCAAATCACATGAGTATGAAAATCTGAACTTAAGCGGACATTCGCGCCGCGTTAACCAATCAGGAGTTTGCTCTTGTGGGACCGTGATTGTGACGTAGCGCCTGTTGTCGGAGTCCCGGGGGAAATCCTCCAGCCGACACTGACGACAGTTCATCAAACTGGGCTAGGCTCAGTCAGAAGCCCCACTGAAAGCCTCCGTCATCCAGGTTCAGTTTCTGGAGGAGTTTATGAGTTCACAGAACTGAGTGCACCTCTGAAAAGATGTAGTGGACTCAGACACGACCCAATACGCATCGACACTGTTTTTCAGCCTTCATAAAGCACAAAAACTGTTATTTTCTACATAAAATCCACATTAGCCATTTAGCAATGAAGCTAGAGTCACCGGGCAGACAGAAGCCCTGCCCATCACGCAAATCCGCGTCTGTTCTGAAGTGAATTTGACGCACGAATGAAGCGGATTTAAGGCGCGAATGAAGCGGGAATTGACGCGCGAATGAAGCGAGCAAACTCAAATGTTCACGCAGCTATTTACGCGCGAATAGCCACGTCTGGTGTGAACGCAGCATAAAAGTAATTAGATTCAACTAACAAAATTAAGTCAGCGAGACTTTTTATTTTACATTGTGTTTCAAAAGTCTAATAGAGAAGCGAATAAAATGTAGCTGCAAATAGGTAAAGTGCAATAAAATAAACACTTAACACTGCAAAACAAAAGCTTTTCATACTTAGATTTGTGTCTTGTTCAGTCTAAATATCTAACAATTCTTAAATCAAGAAGCATTTTCTAGACAAGTGAAACGGAGGCCAGCTAGTGTGTGCTGTGCAGGTAAACCTCACTCCTCTGACCTCTAAAGGTGCTCTAGCAATATATGCTAGAGGCCATGGTCTTTAGCCTCCTTGTTAGAGCTACCGACTCCCATGCGGAAGATCACCGGCTCGATCAAAGCTCGGAGCGGGTTGGGTGGTGTAGGACCGGCGGGGTTACACAGGAAAAAATTATTGGCTTGTTTTCAGAAACAATATGTTGAAATTAAGTGAATTCTTACTTGAGACAAGTAAAATAGTCTAGCAGTGGGGTATTGGCACAACAACATATTACTTTGTGCTCATGCAATCTGAATGCCAAATCCCAGCAGAGCAGTGCATGAAAAACCCCATTTTTGCCTGTAATGCCTTGAACTAAAGTAAATCACACATGTGAAGAGACTGCGTAAACCATGACAACATTTTTATTTTTGGGCCGATGTAACCTTTAAATAACACGCTGACCAAAGGCTCACTGTAAAACCCCATCAAAGGCATGCACATGTGGCCATACGCACTGATTTTTTAAAACATTTTTTCAGTGACTGCTTCCATAGAACAACAGACCTTCCACCATTTTTAATGTTAGCAGACTGATTGCTAATTGAAGATTTGTGTGAAGGGGAGTCAAACCGGTGCTTCACTGAGTTCATACTGATCTTGTTAGTTTCTAATAGTTAGGAATAGATGTTTTTTGTTTGGTTACCATAGCTAAAACAATAGAAATTGGCCTGCTTGAATGAAATTCGTGTTAACTGTTATGAAAAATGTTGTGCAAATTGTGTCAATCCAATGAGGAAGGGTTTAAACATTTGCAAGACCTGTCTTCTGCTCTGCTGGGATAGTAACAATAAGCTAACTGTTCAGAAACTTGTAAACTTAAAAAGTTACATTTTCAATCCAGAATTGAGCCATAGACATTGATAAAACTGTAATATTATTACGGTTGCCCTCTTTACTCTTCCTTATTAAATTTTAGTTTCTTTATGTTTAAAGCTCTTTGAGCTGCCCTATTAAAGGCCCTACAGAAAATAAAGTTAATTCATTCATTTTCCTTTAGCTTAGTCCCTTATTTATCAGGGGTCGCAACAGCGGAATGAACCACCAACTTTTCCGGCATAAGTTTAGCGCAGCGGATGCCCTTCCACCATGAATAACACCCATACACTTATTCACACACACTCAGACACTACGGCCACAAAAATTATTTAAGTTTTACAAAGTTTATGAACACTTTTAGTCAGACTGATGTGAGTTGAGATGACTAAACCTGCGTTCACACCAGACGCGGAACGCAAGCGCGAGTGATTTACATGTTAAGTCAATGCTAACGCGCGAATAGACATTCTGTGGCGCGATACGCGAATTGCGCTGATGGCGCGGTGCGTATGGCACGATATTCGCGAATGGCGCGGCGCGAATTGAGCGTTTTCTGCGTTTGATACGCTTAATGCGCGTTTCGTGCAAATCGCATGAGTTTGAAAATCTGAACTTCAACGGACATTCGCGCCGCGTTAACCAATCAGAAGCTTGCTCTTGTGGGACCGTGATTATGACGTAGCGCCTGTTGTCGGTGTCCCGGGGGAAATCCCCCAGCCGACACTGACGACCTAGGCTGGGCTCAGTCAGAAGCACCACTGAAAGCCTCCGTCATCCAGGTTCAGTTTCTAGAGGAGTTTATGAGTTCACAGAGCTGGATGCACCTCTGAAAGGATGTAGTGGACTCAGACACGACCCAATACGCATCGACGCTGTTTTTCAGCCTTCATAAAGCACAAAAACTGTTATTTTCTACATAAAATCCACATTAGCCATTTAGCTATGAAGCTAGAGTCACCCGGCAGACAGAAGCCCTGCCCATCACGCAAATCCGCGTCTGTTCTGAAGTGAATTTGACACGCGAATGAAGCGGATTTAAGGCGTGAATGAAGTGGGAATGAAGCGAGTAAACTCAAATGTTCACGCGGCTATTTACGCGCGAATAGCCACGTCTGGTGTGAACGCAGCATAAAAGTAATTGGATTCAACTAACAAAATTAAGTCAGCGAGACTTTTTAATTTACATTGTGCTTCAAAAGTCTAATAGAGAAGCGAATAAAATGTAGCTGCAAATAGGTAAAGTGCAATAAAATAAACACTTAACACTGCAAAACAAAAGCTTTTCATACTTAGATTTGTGTCTTGTTCAGTCTAAATATCTAACAATTCTTAAATCAAGAAGCATTTTCTAGACAAGTGAAACGGAGGCCAGCTAGTGTGTGCTGTGCAGGTAAACCTCACTCCTCTGACCTCTAAAGGTGCTCTAGCAATATATGCTAGAGGCCATGGTCTTTAGCCTCCTTGTTAGAGCTACCGACTCCCATGCGGAAGATCACCGGCTCAATTCCAGCTCGCAGCGGGTTGGGTGGTGTAGGACCAGCGGGGTTACACAAGAAAAAATTATTGGCTTGTTTTCAGAAACAATATGTTGAAATTAAGTGAATTCTTACTTGAGACAAGTAAAATAATCTAGCAGTGGGGTATTGGCACAACAACATATTACTTTGTCCTCATGCAATCTGAATGCCAAATCCCAGCAGAGCAGTGCATGAAAAACCCCATTTTTGCCTGTAATGCCTTGAACTAAAGTAAATCACACATGTGACGAGACTGCGCAAACCATGACAACATTTTTATTTTTGGGCCAAAGTAACCTTTAAATAACACGCTGACCAAAGGCTCACTGTAAAACCCCATCAAAGGCATCCACATGTGGCCATACGCACTGATTTTTTAAAACATTTTTTCAGTGACTGCTTCCAGCTGTATCCTCCATGAGTAAACACCACCCTAAACCCCATCCTCATCCCCCCTGGGCCACACCTGTGTTCCGGCCGCTCGTCTTCCAGGAGCTCTGCGTACTTTCCAGATGGAGTTAGTCATATTTACTCGCTGAAAATCCCCTGCAGGAAGTGTCTATAATGAACACAGCGCTGCAGGCTCTTTCTCAACACCACACGCTTCACCATTCACTGCCAACAGTTGCAGGAGTCTGAATGCAGACACTCCAAAAAGAGTCATGTTTGCTGCTTTGTTCAAACTACAAGCCCAAATCGGAAAATGTTGGGACAGTATGGAAAATGCTAATAAAAATATTAAAAGAAAGTTTATTTCTTTCATATTTAGTGCTGGGCAAAGACTAATTGGTGTGAATTAATGCATCCAAAATAAGTTTGTTTTGACATAATATGTGTGTGTGTGTTATATACAATTATTATGTATGTTTGAGACACACATATACATAGAAAGGAAACTACACAAATGTTTTGTTACATGGATATTTGGGTTTACACATAGTTTGTATCATATACACTCACCGGCCACTTTATTAGGTACAACTGCTTGTTAACGCAAATTTCTAATCAGCCAATCACATGGCAGCAACTCAATGCATTTAGGCATGTAGACATGGTCAAGATGATCTGCTGCAGTTCAAAGCGAGCATCAGAAGGAGGAAGACAGGGGATTTAAGTCACTTTGAACATGGCATGGTTGTTGGTGCCAGACGGGCTGGTCTGAGTATTTCAGAAACTGCTGATCTACTGGGATTTTCACGCACAACCATCTCTAGGGTTTACGGAGAATGGTTTGAAAAAGAGAAAATATCCAGTGAGCGGCAGTTCTGTGGGCACAAATGCCTTGTTGATGCTGGAGATCAGAGGAGAATGGCCAGACTGGTTCCAGCTGCTATAAAGGCAACAGTAACGCAAATAAGCACTCGTTACAACCGAGGTCTGCAGAAGAGCATCTCTGAACACATCCAACCTTGATGGGCTACAGCAGCAGAAGACCACACCTGACTACAATTCACACAGGCTCACCAAGATTGGACAATAGAAGATTGGAGAAACGATGATGTGGTGGAATGGGAGATTCGCATCATGGATGTGCAGCCGACAAATCTGCAGCAACTGCGTGATGCTATCATGTTAACATGGACCAAAATTTTGTTAAATCTATGCCATGAAGGATTAAGGCAGTTCTGAAGGCAAAAGTGGATCCAACCTGGTACTAGTAAGTGTACCTAATAAAGTGGCCGGTGAGTGTATATTTTATATCTTAATATAAAAAAAAAACATTTTCTCAAATATTTGCAAGCATGTGTGTATTTATATAAGCATAATAAATAAACAGTGTACAATAATATATTATGTCTAAACATTAATATTTTATTGCAATATATTATATTTTATTATATATTTATTTTATTATATTTTATTAAATTATATTATATTATAATATATTTATTATATTATATTTATTATATTAAATTATATTATATTTAATTTTTTATTATATTATATTTATTATATTATATTAAATTACATTATATTTTATTATATTTTATTATATTTTTATTTTATTATATTTTACTAAATTATATTATATTATAATATATTTATTATATTATATTTATTATATTAAATTATATTATATTTTATTTTATTATTATATTATATTTATTATATTATATTATATTATATTATATTATATTATATTATATTATATTATATTATATTATTTTATATTATATTCATTGCGTGTCAGCATTTGTCTTCTGAGGCGCAAGTAATTTAGTAAATAAAGAATGATTCATTTCCCAGAGATGGGTTGCGGCTGGAAGGGCATCCGCTGCGTAAAAACTTGCTGGATAAGTTGGCGGTTCATTCCGCTGTGGCGACCCCGGATTAATAAATGGACTAAGCAGACAAGAAAATGAATGAATGAATGAATATATTATATTAAAATTATTATGTAATTATACATTGTTGGGTCTGATTTATTTGGAGTGTGAATAAATGTATAAAACTACCAACCATCAAAAGAGAATCAAACCATCAGAACCGAACTGAGACTAACACAAGCAGCATATGTAAATGTGTGTGCGTGAGTGCATGTGTGTGTGTGCGTGTGTCATACGGGTGAGTCATGAGGTGTGGCGGAGTGTTATTCTGAGCAGGTATAAAGTGATCTCACGTGAAACTGTCTCTCAGAGAGGAAACCCGTCGCTCAAATGTCTACACAACAACTGAGAGCTGCGTCCCTTCACTGACCTGCATTCAACACACACACAGACACACAAACACACACTTCCTCTTTCCTGAACATCACGCAAGGAAACACTGATTTTCAGAAGTCGCCTCAGTGTTTATCAGAAACATTTTAATTGTCATCATTTACTCATCTCAAACCTGTTTGAGTTGCTTTATTCTGTTGAAGAGAGAAGATGTATATTTATAAATGTTGGTAACTATTGACTTCCTGTGATGTTCTTCAAAATATCTTCACTAGTGTTCAACAGATGAAAGAATCTCCTAAAGCTTTGAAAGCACTTCAGGGAGATTAAACAGTGAGTACATTGTTATTTTTGGGTGAACTGCCCCTTTAAGGCCAGACACTTCAGGGGAAGAGGCGGGAAAAACAGAAAGAAATGTTTATCATCACACCTAACCTGATGACATGTAGAATCGCAATCATTTTCATATTATAAGTCTTTTAAAATGTGACGTTCAGATGTTCAATGGTGCAGTATTGTATAAAATTAGTCATTCATTAATTTTCCTTCCACTTAATCTCTATTTCAGGGGTCGCCACAGCAGAACCGCCAACTATTGCAGCATATGTTTTACACAGCGGATGCCCTTCTAGCCGCAACCATGCTCTAGGAAACACCCATACACCCTCATATTCACACACACATAAACTCACTATGGCCAACTTAGTTTGGTAAATGAGGGCTAAGCAGAAAAAATAAAATGAAATTAAATGGAATTAAATTATGGTGACCCGTGATAAATCAAGGACTAAGCTGAAGGAAAAAAATAATAAAATAAAATAAAATAAAATAAAATAAAATAAAATAATGGTGACCCCTGATAAATCTGAGAATAAGCTGAAGGAAAGTAAAATAAAATAAAAAATATAATTAAATTAAAATTAAATTAAATGTACAAATAAATAAATAAATAAATAAATAAATAAGAAAATAAGAAAAATTTAAAATAATAAAATATGATATAAAAATTATGACCCTGATAAATCAGAGAATGAACTGAAGAAAAAATAAAAAAATAAATTAAATTAAAAGTGGTGACATGGTGGTGCAGTAGGCAGTGCTGTTGCCTCACAGCAAGAAGGTTGCTGGTTCGAGCCTCGGCTTGGTCAGTTGGCATTCATGTGTGAAGTTTGCATGTTTTCTTCCGGGTGTTACAGTTTCCCCACAAGACCCAAGATAAGCACTATAGGTGAATTGGGTAAGCTAAAATTGTCCAAAGTGTATGTATGTGAATGAGAGTGTATTAGTGTTTCCCAGTGATGGGTTGCAACTGGAGAGGCATCCGCTGCGTAAAATATGTGCTGGATCGGTTAGCGGTTCATTTCGCCGTGGCGACCCAGAGATTAAGAAAAGGGACTAAGCTAAAAGGAAAAGAATGAATGATAAATTAAAAGTAAAATTAAATAAATGTTAAAATAAAATAAAAAATTATTAAATTAAATTAAAAGTTAAAACAAACAAATAAATAATAAAATAATGGTTACTAAGCTGAAGGAAAGTAAAAATGAAATAAAATAAATTTAATTTAATTTAAAAAAAGAAGGGAAGAAAGCTAAAGAAGAGAAAAAAAGTAAACCAAATTAAACCAAACTAAACTAAACTAAACTAAACTAAACTAAACTAAAGTAAACTAAACTAAACTAAACTAAACTAAACTGAACTAAACTAAACTAAACTAAACTAAACTAAACTAAAACCATGTTCCTGATTCCTGGAAGTGGGAGTTTCTCTGTAATGTTCTGTAAATAAATAATGTGAGAGATTGGACAGAAGTGCACCTGTTCCCGTCTGCTGCTGTTTGTGTTTCGACCTGCAGCTTCTTCAGAAAGTGAAGGTCTGCATCAGATAAGCTTTAGACCATCATCACACATCACCAACCAGCATCAGGCGTGTACGTGACTCTATGTTTACATCTATGGTAATATCTCTTCACGGACCAACGATAACCAGTTCACTAAACTCACAAAAAGAAGAGTCGATATTACAAATCAGACGAATAATATCAACACAATACTGCTTTATTTTTATTTATTTGTATATTTTAACTTTGCCTTGTCCATCTACACTTACCGGCCACTTTATTAGGTACACCTGTACAACTGCTCGTTAATGCAAATTTCTAATCAGACGACCACATGGCAGCAACTCAATGCATTGAGGTGTGTAGACATGGTCAAGACCAGTGGTTCTCAAAGTAGGGGTCGGAACTTCCCGAGGGGTCATGGGACAATTAAGGGGGGGGGGTCGCCTGGTGATTTCCAAAAATCTATTTATTCATATTAAACCATAAGCATTTCCATATTTTATCCATAACCTACTGTGAAGAAAAAATAGTCGCTTATAGTTACTTTATACTATATAGTTACTATAGTAGTTTATAGTTACTAGTTCTATTAGATTGCGACCCCTGGGGTAATTACATTATATTACAGACACAGCAAGAGCGTCAGATGCAGCAGATTTTATAACAACAAGTTAAACTTTTACATTTACAGCACTCACATACATTAAAAAAAATTAAACGAAGAATAGACTTGGGTCTATTGGTGTGTGCGCTCCACTGCATGCAAGGTTTCTGTATTTATAACCACCTCAATAGATATTGGGTGTCGCGAGTCACTGGCATTGTTATTTTGGGGGTCGCAAGCTAAAAAGTTTGGGAACTGCTAGTCAAGACGATCTGCTGCAGTTCAAACCGAGCGTAAGGATGAGGAAGAAAGGGGATTAAGTGACTTTGTACATGGCATTGTTGTTGTTGCCAGACGGGCTCGTCTGAGTATTTCAGAAACTGCTGATCTACTGGGATTATCACGCACAACCATCTCTAGGGTTTACAGAGAATAGTCTGATAAAGAGAAAATATCCAGTGAGCGGCAGTTCTGTGGGCGCAAATGCCTTGTTGATGCCAAAGGAGAATGGCCAGACTGGTTCCAGCTAAAAAGTAAAACAACATTAACTTAAAGCACTTGTTACAACCAAGGTCTGCAGAAGAGCATATCTGAACACACAACACGTCCAACCTTGAGGCGGATGGGCTACAGCAGCAGAAGACCACACCGGGTGCCACTCCTGTCAGCTAAGAACAGGAAACTGAGGCTACAATTCACACAGGGTCAGCAAAACTAGACAATAGAAGATTGGAGATTCGTTGCCTGGGCTGATGAGTCTCCATTTCAGCTTCCACATTTGGATGGTCGGATCAGAATTTGGGGTCAACAACATGAAAGCATGGTGCCATCTTCCCTTTTATCAGCGGTTCAGGCTGCTGGTGGTGGTGTAATGGCGTGGGGGATATTTTCTTGGCACACTTTGGGTCTATTAGTACCAATTGAGCATCGTTGTCAACGCCAAAGCCTACCTGAGTATTGTTGCTGACCATGTCCATCCCTTTAGGACCACAGTGTACCCATCATCTGATGGCTACTTCCAGCAGGATAACATGGATCATGGATGTGCAGCTGACGAATCTGCAGCAACTACGTGATGCTATCATGCCAATGTGGATCAAAATCTCTGAGGAATATTTCCATTATCTTGTGGAATCTATGACACGAGGGATTAAGGCAGCTCTGAAGGCAAAAGCGGGTCCAACCCGGTGCTAGTAAGCTGTACCTAATAAAGTGGCCACATTTTTGTGCTTGTATTTGTATTTTTAGCTGTTTAAATCAGTAATCAAAACATTTTTAAACAACAACAAATGTAAAATAATAAATGATGCTATAGTTATGTATGATTGATATATTCTGTATACTTATGATGATTGTGTGGTCTTACTGTATATGTTTTTTTTTTGTATTTAGTGATGCTTTGGACATAAACTAAGACTCTAAAATAAATGTAATAGCTTCAGATTATAAAATAAAATCTGCACTTCATGGCCTTTTTATTCATCAAATGTTGTCCAGATTTCAGCGATAGTAAAAGGGAAATGACTTTTCACTTTCATTTGACTCTAATGTTGTCCTAGCACCAAGAAAAAAAAAACAAACAAAAAAACACGTTGATCCAAGAAGACATCCTGCATGCCTAGAAAAGCCACGATCACTGTTCTCAGATCAGCTTTACTGAGAAAAGCAGTGTTGTACGTGATCAACTGACCTGACACACAAAAATCACTCAGTGCTTCTCAAATCAAGCGTGATTTATACGCCGTGACACATTTCATCTTGGAAGAACTCCAGGAAATGTCAGCGTTTGGCGGTGTGATTATATATATTTATCTGATATACTGTAGATGAGATGTTGTGGAGCTTTATTTATCAGTTTAATCTCTCAGACATTATCACAGAGATCTTTCTGCTGTCATTTGGGCTTCAAATGTGAGTCATTTTAAAGGCTTCCATAGCGAGACTCTTCTGAAACAACAACCCTCAAGAAGTGTACTTAAATAATTATGACGCACAGTTGGAGAAACACCGAGCCGTAGTGGAGATTTTATTTGTGCTTTTCTGTCTTGTATGATCGTATGAAGTCTGGCTTTGGCTGAACGTGCCTGTATACTTACCAGGAGTAAAACGAAGAATCAAATGATTAATTTAATAACTGAAGCTTTAAAATAAATAATAAATGATAAATGAAGTGGACAAATAAATAGAAATTTAAGAGCATCAATTTAAATAGTTATTAAATGTAATTTAAAACTTAAAAAAAAATAACTATATAATTCATTCATTTTCTTTTCGGCTTAGTCCCTTATTTATCAGGGGTTACCATAGCAGAATGAACAGTCAACTATTCCAGCATATGTTTACACAGCGGATGCTATTCCAGCCGCAACCCAGTATACACTCACATTCTCACACACACACTCATACACTACGGACAATTTAGTTTATTCAATTCCCTTATAGCGCATTTGTTTGGAATGTGGGGGAAAATGGAGCAAACCCGCGCCAACACAGGGAGAACATGCAAACTCCACAAGGAAATGCCATTGATCCAGCCGGGACTCGAACCGGCGACCTTCTTGTTGTGAGGTGACATTACAAACCACTGAGCCACTGTGTAATTCATGATTTAAAACGCTGATTATGGTACATTTCTCAAAATGAAGAATCAAATAATCAATTTAATAAGTGAAGCATTAAAATAAACCATAAATAAATCACAATTTAAATGGATAAATAAATAGACATTTTAAAAATAGTTTTTAAGACATTTATTAAAGCAATAAAACACTGCATTTAAAAATAACTATTAGTAATAAATAGTAAATAACATTTAATTGTAAATAATAGTAAATAGTAAATAAATAAATAGTAATTCTAATAAATATTAGAGACAACTCTATGAAATTCATGTTTCAAAACTGCTGATTAATCAAACAAGTAAGGCATATTCTATTACAGTACAGTAAAGTATATTAATAAGTCATTTTAAATGCACCTTTTTAATGCTAAAAAAATTCATACATAAAAAATTGCTCAGATTCTGTCTTTTTATTTGGCACTTGGTTTAATTTTTTATTGCATTATTTTATTGCTTTATTATTATTCTTATTATTATTTTCTCTGTTGCTTTGAAGAATCAAATGATCCATTTAGGAACTGAAGCATTAAAATAAACCATAAATAATAAATAAATCATAAATAAATCACAATTTAAATGAACAAATAAATAGACATTTAAATGCATCAATCATTTAATAACTTAATAACTTAATTAATCTGGGGTCGTCACAGCGTAATGAACCGCCTAAATAACATCATGGACAATTTTATTTAATTCATATTTTAAAACGTTGAATATTCAAACAGAACAAAACAAATGAAAGAAAATTAAATTGCTTTAAAAATGCATTGAGCAATGCTTTTCTCTCTCTGTTGTCCACTTGTTTTAAGTTTTTTTTTTTTAATTTATTGTTTTATTGCTTTATTAAATGATATTTCTATTTATATTATAGACAATTTTATTTAAAACATTGATTAATCAAAAAGTAATGGACATCTTTTTTTGTGCTTTTCTGTCTCACCTGAAGTCTGGATTTTTCTAAATGAGCCACCAGAAGTAAAATGGAGAATCAAATGATCAATTTAATAACTGAAGCAATAAAATAAATCTAGAATAATAAATAAATCACAATTTAAACAAACAAATAAATAGAAATTTAAATGCATTGATTTAAATTGTTTTTAAAGGTCATTTAATAACTTTACTAAAAATAACTAAATAATATTATAGACAAATTTATTTAATTCATACTTTAAAATGCTGAATGTTCAAACAGAACAAAAAATATTTAAAATTAAATTGTTTTTAAAAATGCATTGAGCAATGCTTTTCTCTTTGTTGTTCATTGTTTTTGCTTTTTTTTTTAAATGCATTGTTTTATTGCTTTATTAAATGATATTTCTATTTAATATTATAGGCTATTTTATTTAAAACATTCAAAAAATTCTTTTTTTGTGCTTTTCTGCCTCACCTGAAGTCTGGCTTTGGCTGAATGAGCCACCAGGAGTAAAACGAAGAATCAAATAATCAATTTAATTACTAAAGCATTAAAATAAATCTAGAATAATAAATAAATCATAAATAAATCACAATTTAAACAAATAAATAGACATTAAATGCATCGATTTAAATAGTTTTTAAAGGTCATTTAATAACTATACTAAAATAACTAAATAATATTATAGACAAATTTATTTAATTCATACTTTAAAATGCTGAATATTCAAACAGAACAAAAAATATTTAAAATTAAATTGTTTAAAAAATGCATTGAGCAATGCTTTTCTCTTTGTTGTTCATTTGTTTTTGCTTTTTTTAAAATGCATTGTTTTATTGCTTTATTAAATGATATTTCTATTTAATATTATAGTGCAATTTTATTTAAAACATTGATTAATCAAACAGTAATAAAATTCTTTTTTGTGCTTTTCTGCATCACCTGAAGTCTGGCTTTGGCTGAATGAGCCACCAGGAGTAAAACGAAGAATCAAATAATCAATTTAATTACTGAAGCATTAAAATAAATCTAGAATAATAAATAGATCACAATTTAAACAAATAAATAGACATTTAAATGCATAGATTTAAATAGTTTTTAAAGGTCATTTAATAACTATACTAAAAATAACTAAATAATATTATAGACAAATTTATTTAATTCATATTTTAAAACGCTGAATATTCAAACAGACCAAAAAATATCTATATTAAATTGCTTTAAAAATGCATTGAGCAATGCTTTTTTCTCTTTTTTGTCCACTTGTTTTTCTTTTTTCTTTTTTTTAATGCATTGTTTTATTGCTTTATTAAAGGACATTTTTAAAAGGAATAAAACTGTGCAAGTAAAAAATAACTAATATTATAGACAATTTAATTCAAAACGTTATTTAGTCAAACAGTAATGGACATCTTTTTTTGTGCTTTTCTGCATCACCTGAAGTCTGGCTTTGGCTGAATGAGCCACCAGAAGTAAAATGGAGAATCCAATAATCAATTTAATAACTGAAGCATTAGAATTATATATAATAAATGAATCACAATTAAAATGGACAAATAAATAGATATTTAAACGTGTCATTTTAAATAGTTTTTAAAGGTTATTTAATATCTTAAACATAACTATATAATATTATAGACAATTTTATTGAATTCATGTTTTTAAATGCTAGTACATCAAACAGAACAATAAATCAATAAATCATTTTAAATGCATATTTTTACTTGCTTTATTAAATGAAATGTAAAAACAGGAATAAAACAATGCATTTAAAAAAAATCCCTATTATATGTATAAATGAATAGACCATTTTATTTAATTCATGTTTTTAATCAATTTAGATATTTTTAAACATCATTTAATATTGCAATAAAACAATGCATATCGAAATAACTATATAATAAAGGCAATTTTATTTAATTCATGATTTAAAATGCTTATTAATCAAACAGTATAAAAGAACGTATATTTTTTCAAAAGAAAGAATAAAATAATCAATTTAATAACTAAAGCATTAAAATAAATCATAAATAATAAATAAATCACAATTTAAACGGACAAATAAATAGACATTTAAATACGTCAATATAAATTCCTTTTAAACACCATTTAATAAAACAATAAAACAATGCAATAAAAATCACTATATAATATTATAGGCAAATTAATTTCAAACGCTTTAAAACTACTTAAAACAATTATATAGTTAAAAATAACTATATAATCAAACAGTACAAAAAATTTATTACAGTTTTTCTCTGTGGCTTTGGTACATTTCTCAGAATTCTCAAAACTTCCTGTTCAATCTTCATTTCTCATTTGAGCATGTTGCAAATGCTATTGTTCATCCATGCAAATGATTATGTGCAATTCTCTGATGTTTGATTACGTCATGTTTACCAAAATGTATTATAGTGGCGTCTGTCTGAATAGTCTCAACATTTAGGCATTAGTTAATAGCATAAGTCTTTACACGCAAACTGCTTGAACAAGTTGTCATAACATTTTCTCATAATGCATTTTTCTACACGTTTCCAGTAGACTTTTGTCTAAATCTGTCCTGTGCTATGCTGGTAATAAGATGGTCTGTCAACAAATTACAGTGCAAACAGTAAAAGCTAATATGTGAATTTTGTCCAGTCTCTTGCAAACAAACTTCAACATGCAATAAGGTGTAACCATAAGCAATAAAATATATTAAATTTGTGATCAAAACTGTAGCCATAGTTTAGATCAGAACACCCCTACAGAGTAAACCATTATATTGACAACATGACTAAGTAATTTGACTGTCCTATTCACACAATGACTCGTCATTCTGACAGCGCTGACACATTTATTGACACAGAAATGTAGTTTAGAGATGAACTAAGGATTTTGAGGCGGGCTTCTGCAGGTAATCCATGGTGTTTTGCTATTTGTACATGTTATTTTGAGAAATGCATGTGCTGTTTTGCAAATTTCAATGCTGAATCTGACAAATGTACCTGAGAAAATCTGAAATAGATGATTTTAATTTGCTTCCAAAAAATGTATTGGGCAAAGGTTTTTCTGTCTCTGTTTGCAACTTGGTTGTCTTTTTAGTTGTGCCACATGTACTCACAGAGGAGGGTTTCTACAGCGCCAAAGGCGACGGGTTTCAGCCGCGTCGACTCCAATCTCAGCGAAACTGCACCTGATGTTGTTTACACAGAGCCGGACAAAGAGTAGAGAGCTACAAGTCAGGGCGAATCCTTAGTCTCTCGCCTGCGGCACGCACACGCACACACACACACACACACACACACACACACACACACACACACACACACACACACACACACACTGCAACTGTGTCATAACATGAGAATAAACACAAGGCAGACTGCTGTCTCATGAAAACACCACACCTCAGTCATAAAGCCCGGCCGGCGCAGGGTTATTCATGCTGTGTAATGCTGTGTAAAATACCCAATGTACACATAATAGAAAAAATGTGAATGTATAATCGAAAAATGTGAAGTTTTCCACTGAAAATACATAGGTTTACCCTATTGGCAGGGTCAATTGTACAGGCAGAAGGTTAATTATAACACTTGCTGGAAAAGTTATATTTCAAACAATTGATTTAAATTCAGTTTACTTGAAATACAGTTGAAGTCATAATTATTACAATTTTTTTTTCTTCTTTAAATATTTTCCAAATGATGTTTAACAGAGCAAGGACATTTTCACAGTATGTCTGATAATATTTTTTCTTCTGGAGAAAGTCTTATTTTTTTTATTTTGGTTAGAATAAAAGCATTTTTAATTTTTTTAAACACTATTTTAAGGTGAAAATTATTAGCCCCTTTAAGCAATGTTTTTTCTGATAGTCTAAAGAACAAACCATCATTATACAATAGTTTGCCTAATTACCCTAACCTGCCTAGTTAACCTAATTAACCTAAAAAGCAAAGAGGTGTGTGTGTGTGCTGAGCATATAGTCCATGTAATCAGTTCATGAGCAGCTCCCAGCCGTGAGTGAGTGAAATCAACGGAATGAGGAACAGGTGCGTGTGAGTGGTGCATGACTACAACTTGTAGTTCATATACTGGCGGATTTGTAGTTCTTTAGTGAACTGTGTTTACCAGCGCTACAGTTGAAGTCAGAATTATTAGCCGCCCTGTTTATTTTTTTCCCCCAATTTCTGTTTAAAGGAGAGAGGATTTCTTTGACACATTTTAAACATAATAGTTTTAATAACTCATCTCTAATAACTGATTTATTTTATCTTTGTCATGATGACAGTAAATAATATTTGACTAGATATTCTTCAAGACACTTCTATACAGCTTAAAGTGACATTTAAAGGCTTAACTAGGCAGGTTAGGGTAATTAGGCAACTTATTGTATAATGATGGTTTGTTCTATAGACTATCGAAAAAATATAGCTTAAAGGGGCTAATAATTTTGTCCTTAAAATGTTTTATTATTATTATTAAAAAGTGCTTATATTCTAGCCGAAATAAAACAAATAAGACTTTCTCCAGAAGAAAAAATATTTTCAGACAAACTGTGAAAATGTCCTTGCAACATAATTTGAGAAATATATATTTTTTTTAAATGTAAAAGGGGCTAATAACTCTGACAATCAGAAGTCAGGATTATTAGCTGTCCTTTGATTTATGTTTTTTTATATATATATATATATATATATATATATATTTCCCAAATGATGTTGCAAGGACATTTTCAGTTTGTCTGAAAACATTTTTTTTCCTGGAGAAATTCTTATTTGTTTTATTTCGGCTAGAATAAAAGCTGTTTTTTATTAAAATTATTAAAAAATATATAAAAATTTTTTTTTAAAACATTATTTTTTCGATAGTCTACAAAACAAACCTTCATTATACAACGACTTGCCTAATTACACTGACCTGTCTAGTTAACCTAATTTACTCAGTTAAGCCTTTAAATGTAACTTTAGGCTGTATAAAAATCAGTTATTAGAAATTAGTTAATAAATCTATTATGTTTAGAAAAGTGTTGAAAAAAATATGATTACTGATAACTGATTTAAAAAAATTAAATTATAAAAAATAATATATATATATATATATATATATATATATATATATATATATATATATATATATATATATATATATATAAATTAATTTTTATCATTTTAATTTTTTTTTAAATCAGTAATTAGAAATTAGTTAATAAATATTTATATATATAAATATATATAAAAGGAATCATTTTAAAAGATGTGAAAAACACAGTGACTGCTAGCCAAAAATTATGCTTAGGATTTAAAAAAAAAAATAATAATAATAATTATATATATATATATATATATATATATATATATATATATATATATATATATATATATAGTTATGTGTGTATATAAATAAATAAATAAATAAATAAATGTGTGTATATAAATAAATAAATAAATAAATAAATAAATAAATGAATAAATAAATAAATAAATAAATAAATAACTCTTCAAAACCAAAAAGCTATTTGATAATAAAAACAACCATAAAAATTTCTGCTGTGTTTCTCATTCACATTTCATTACTTGTTCAGTAAATGTCAGGAAGGCGTCTGCTGACAGCGTGCTGAAAAGCTCTGAAGCATGTCATGGTTAACACCGAGCAGCTATCTTAAAACTCAGTGCTACTTTTCACCCCGTGTTACTTATTTGCCCCGCTCTTCCCTCAACTTGACAAAAAATGTGTAAAAACACTGCATTACTGTCCACCAATGAACTTTTCTTGACACGAAAGCGTGAAGCAAACTAGAAAACAACAGAAAAAAACTAAGGCCAATAGAAACAGAGTTTTACATCATGCAGTTTTGAGATTTGGCTCCAAAAATGTAAAATATAACATGCAAACAATAGGTCAAGGAGAGATAAATGATGACGATACTAATATTAATTTTTCTCATCTGTAACAGCGAGAATGTCAACAATCCACACACGGAGCATTACACTAAATGTCAGGCATGAAACACAAATTGGAAAATGAGTGAGTGAATAAATATATCCCTCCATGATATTTTCAAGATGACTCTTTTCAAATGGCTTTCCTTTGTGTAACCTGGAGCGCTGCCATTATTAGGATTGAGCACAGTTGGGGAAATGCACTTTACTATGAGGATTTTTTTATTGATTGAAACAGTTGCCTCACAGATGTTTTCACACTGCATGACTCTTTGGGCTAGCGTTCTGTTGCTGCTGTGTTTACTGCAAGATGAATCAGCGAGGGGTTTCACGCTGCCTGACTTTACAATGGGAAAAATCACCAACAACCTTGTCTCTTTCTGCAAACTACGTCTCACAATCAAACACATGAGAGAAATGACACGGAAACAATGCAAGCTTACGTACAGTAGTAAAACTTTTGTTATTATCTACATAATGAGAAAGAAACCTTTAGTGGGGTAAAAATGTACTTATTTTGCTCGCCTGGGTTTGAAGGAAATCAGCAGTTTCACTTCAACTTTTTTTCTTTTTGCTCCCGGTTGTGGTATTGCTCAGATGACGTGTCAAACAGACATGGGTGCTCCTGCCCAAACTCCCGCTGGCCTGCAGAAACCCACACTAGTGAATGCTGCTCTCTTATTGGCTGTAGGTAATCGCTGATGTTATTTTCAGTCAGAACACATTTCACATAGTTCGATTTTGAATCGGGCGACGCACTGGCACAGTAGGTAGTGCTGTCGCCTCACAACAAGAAGGGTCGCTGGTTCGAACCCGGCTCGGCTCAGTTGATGTTTCTGTGTGGAGTTTGCATGTTCTCCCTGCGTTTCCTCCAGGTGCATGTCTTCCCCCACAGTCCAAAGACATGCGGTACAGGTAAATTGGGTAGGCTAAATTGTCCGTAGTGTATGTGTGTATGAACGAGTGTGTGGGTGTTTCCCAGAGATGGGTTGTGGCTGCAAGGGCATCCGCTGCGTAAAAACTTTCTGGATAAGTTGGTGGTTCACTCCACTGTGGCGACCTCAGATTAATAAAGGGACTAAGCCGACAAGAATATGAATGAATGATTTTGAATCGTGTCGTCTCTCAGATCGTGTCTTTGATAGCTCACACTGTGTGATTGTTACTCACGTGAACGAGCACCAATTTACTTGTGATTTCAGGCATTTGTCTGCAATTTCTCAAAACTTGCAGACGAGTCAAAATCGAGGCTAAAATCATTAAGGGTGTCACGATCCTCCAAATCCTCGATTCGATTACATTTTCGATTCTAAAGGCACGATTCGATTAGATTTTCGATTATGAATAATTAATTAATGACCAATTAATTATTTGTAGCCTACCGTTTAAACTACCTGACCTGCATGGTCTTTGTTTTACCCATAAACAAATCATACAGTAAATGAATAAAGGCAAGATACACACATAATTACCACCTGTCAATCACTTTTTCTGCGGGACTCGTGAATAGGCAGTGATCTGTGTCGTTATAATGGCGTCGGTAAAAAAGACGCACAACCAACAGGAACCAGCCAACAGTGTCTGAGGTGTTCGCTAAAATGACTAAGTACAAGTGAGTGAAAGATTGAAGCAGCCCTCTGACTGCCTGGACCTGCTGTCTCGAGCTCATATGGCTGTGTGTGCGTCTGTGTGGTCACGTGATGTTTCAGAGGTAGTGAGGAAGAAGGGCTGCTCAGAAATGCAACACGCCACTGTGGATGTCAAATCGTTGTCGTTCTAAAATGCCATTTAAAAACAAAGACAGTGTAAACAGGGCCTGAGTGTGTACTTTTCACGAGCGGATTTGCAACGGGGGCGGGCGGAGGATCGCGATGCCGGTGTTGTCTATCGGACGAACCGTACGTAATAGGTACATAGCAGAGCTTGCAAAACTGTTTTTTGTCGACAACACGAACGTTGTCAACATAACTCACTGGAAATCCAAAATGCTTACACACCGGCGACTTCATTGAAAGAGGGGAGGGTTTAAGCTCTGTCGACGGGTCTCCTGCTTCTGCAGTTTAACAAGCACTTCAACAAGCCTGTTTTTTCCCGCTTGACAAGCCAAGCTAACGTGACATGGGGGCGTGGCAGCATCGACGATTCTATTTTTTGATTCGATAATCGAAGTTGAGCATAAATTTCGATCGATTTCGATTAAAAATCGAAATCGTGACACCCCTAAAAATCATGCAGTCTGAACTCGGCATTAGAAGACTGGTGGCTGAAAAGCAGGTCAATCAAAAAAATTATTAACATTTGTGTCTTTGTAGTGATTGGGATGGAGAGACAGCATTTAAGAAATAGAGACAGCTAGAGAGAGAGAGAGAGAGAGACAGCTAGAGAGAGAGAGAGAGAGAGAGACAGAGAGAGAGAGAGAGAGGACGGTCCCACTTAATATGAAGTGTCGCTTATACCTGTGAACTTGCACGGTAACTAGATGTGTAAGTAGTATATAACTACAATGTATGTACACACTGGTACATAGTATTTACTTGTGTAATACTGGTAAAACTACACACATGTAACATCTAGAGTCAGTTGCGTCGCGCCTTGGTGCATTTGCCATTTACATGACAGACTTTGTAAGTGAAAAAACTGAACGATTCACAAGCGAGAAAACAGTTAAACAGAGCATCTGCAGCGCGAGGATAAAGAACGAGCCTACTCCAATCAGCCTCTTTACTTCTCTTTACTTCTTTATTTTGGTGGATCCGGAAACGTGTCATACACACTCCACTGAAGACATCCTTTAGTCTATGTATTTAATTTAGTTTGTTAAGCGCAAAGATTTGTTTAAAACTATTTCTAAATTCAGTTCTAATATCCAGCAAAGGAATAAATGACCACTAATAATGACGTGTGCTCAAACAACTTAATATATCCTAACACATATGCTGTTCTTATGCCATATGGTGATGCACACTTCTCCAAAATCCGACAGGTGGACAAATCTAAACTTGTTTTAATTCGAACAAATATAAATATGGATATAATAAATAATACTGCTGATAATTAAAACATTATACAAAAGCAAATTGTGGCGATGCAGTGGCGCAGTAGGTAGTGCTGCCGCCTCACAGCAAAAAGGTCGCTGGTTCGGTCCTCGGCTCAGTTGGCGTTTCTGTGTGGAGTTTGCATGTTCTCCCTGCGTTCATGTCGGTTTCCTTCAGGTGCTCCGGTTTCCCCCACAGTCCAAAGACATGCGGTACAGGTGAATTGAGTAGGCTAAATTGTCCGTAGTATATAAGTGTGTGTGTGGATGTTTCCCAGAGATGGGTTGCAGCTGGAAGGGCATCCACTTCTTAAAAATGTGCTGGATAAGTTGGCGGTTTATTCCGCTGTGGCGACCCCGGATTAATAAAGGGACTTAGCCAAAAAGAAAATGATTGAATGAACGAAAAGCAAATTGTCATGAATAAACTGAAAAAAGCCCCCCGAGATTAGGCATGGAGGCAGTGGTTTTTAATATGTAGAAAATAATTATTTTTGTAAATAAAAATAATTTTATCATAATTATTTTTAATCCTTTAAATTGTGTACATGTGTCAACATATTTGTGTACTGCTGTAAATGCTGTGTGTATTAAGCAATGTGCTTGAACCTGCATAGGCGCATAACTAACGCAATCTGCACTGGACTTTAGAGCAGCTTTTAGTTGGTCAATGGCGCAGCCTATATCAGTTTTGCAAAACAGCAATGCTCCAACAATGCGCATTAACACACCTGCTTTACAGACCAGCATGAGTCCACAAAGCGGTGCAAATGGATTTGCTATTTAAACAACGTGACGCAAAACGGGAAAATTACAGTTGCGCTGGTCTGAAAATAGCAACAAATCGCGCCAAACAAGTCTTGCACCTTATTGCGCTGGCTGTATGATAGAGCCCCTTGTGTTTGTTTTTTCTGTTTAAGAAAGAGAAATATGTTTATTGTTTACCTACAAAACCGACCATGGGCAATCCTAACATTGTCATTTTGTCATGTCAGCCACCCTAAAATCTGCCTAGCAACACTAATGTCGCCCATCCCATCCTCCCCACATACATGCATCTCATCTCAATTAAATTCAATTAAATTCACCTTTATTTCTATAGCGCTTTTACAATGTAGATTGTGTCAAAGCAGCTTAACATAGAAGTTCTAGTAGACTGAAACTGTGTCGGTTAAGTTTTCAGAGCTGAAGTTCAGTTTAGTTCAGTTCAGAGTGGTTTCAATTTCACTGCTGAAAGTCCAAACACTGAAGAGTAAATCCACTGATGCACAGCTCTCATAACATACTGTATTTTATTTAGTGTACAACAGAAGAAAGAAACTCATAAAGGTTTGAAACCACTTGAGGGTGAGTACATAGTGTAAATTTTAATTTTTGGGTGAACTGTCCCTTTAACTCCTGCCACGGCTGTCCCTGCAGGCAGTACAGGTGGGTTAATAACGTGGACATGGGCAAGTGTGAGATCAGCAGGCGCCGTCAGGAGACGTGGACACTGTGAGTCACTGCTGTCTTTGTGAAGTGACTCCCGGTGGCCTTGAAAACAGATATTCATCATATCTGTATCACAGCAGCTCCGGCTCCAACACGTCTGTCAGACGCTTTTATACTGCCGTGCTCAGCACTGGACTTCTCGCCTCTACACTGATAAGAGATAATGCCGTGTTTGTCTTGCGTTTACACAGGGGTGTAAAAAGTGCTCAAAAATGATCCTCAAGAGAAAGTACAGATGCTGAGAGAAAACTGGACTCACTGAAAGTGCAAAGTACACTATGAAATAAGCTTCACAGTTTAGTTTTTACATTGATTTCAAACAACAATTCATTTCAAGATCAGTTAAGCTGACTTTAAACATCAAGTCAACATTTGTTTTCCTTAAATTAAATTAATACTTGACTAAGTTCATTCATTTTCCTTCAGCTTTGTTCATCAGAGGTCGCCACAGAGGAATGAACTGTCAAATATTCCAGCATGTGTTTTATGTAGCGGTTTCCCTTCCAGCTGCAACCCAGTATTGGGAAACACCCATACACTCTCATTCTCTCTCTCTCTCTCTCTCACACACACACACACACATACACATACACACGTTTCGGAGGAGCCAGAGAGGAAACATGCAAACTCCACACAAAAATGCCAACTGATCCAGCTGGGACTCAAACCAGCGACGTTCTTGCTGTGAGGCGACAGTGCTAACCACTGATCCACTGATTACTGCAAAAACACCCTGTAAAATATCACACACATTCTCTACAGTTCACTACTGTAATCTGCACTGTATATTACGTGATTTATATGCCACAGCCATATCACTCTGCTGCCCAAGACCTATATATATATATACATACATACATACATACATACAGGGGTGAGGCAGTGGCGCAGTAGGTAGTGCTGTCGCCTCACAGCCAGAAGGTTGCTGGTTCGAACCTCGGCTCAGTTGGCGTTTCTGTGCCTTTATGTGGGTTTCGTCTGGGTGCTCCGGTATTCCCCACAGTCCAAAGACATGTGGTACAGGTGAGTTGGATAAGCTAAATTGTCCGTAGTGAGTGTGTGTATGTGTGTGTGTGAATGTTTCCCAGAGATGGGTTGCGGCTGAAAGGGCATCCGCTGCGTAAAAACTTGCTGGATAAGTTGGCGGTTCATTCCGCTGTGGTGACCCCGGATTAATAAAGGGACTTATTCTCATATATATATCCAGTATGAAATCCAGTTTATATATATATATATGTATATATATATATATACGTATAATGCAACGCTGGCGAATTGTTACGCTAACAATGTATTGCAATAAAATGCAATTTCATTATAAACTATAAACTTTAAATGCATCTCAGTCTACGGAACTGAAATGCATTAAAATTTTTTGTTTACGGATCAAATTAAACCAAAAATTTTTTTTTTCTTCTGGAGAAAGTCTTATTTGTTTAAACAATTTTTAAACACGATTTTAAGATCAAAATTATTAGCCCATTTAAGCAATTTTTTTTTTTTGATAGTCTTTTTGATATTTTTGACAGAAAAAACCATCATAATACAATAACTTGCCTAATTACCCTAACCTGCCTAGTTCACCTAATTAACCTAGTTAAGCCTTTAAATGTCACTTTAAGCTGTATAGAAGTGTCTTGAAAAATATCTATTCAAATAATATTTACTGTCATCATGGCAAAGATAAAATAAATCAGTTATTAGAAATGAGTTATTAAAACTATTGTGTTTAGAAAATGTTGAAAAAAACTGCTCTCCCTAAACAGAAATTGGGGAAAAAAATTAACAGGGGGGCTAATAACTCAGGGGGGCTAATAATTTTACTTCAACTGTATATATATATATATATATATATATATATATATATATATATATATATATATATATATATATATATATATATATATATATATATATATATATTGTTTTTGCATGAAAAAGTTATCGTGTAATATTAAACTGTACACATTCTCTCAGCGATACTGGCAGAACTTCCAGGGGTTTTTTGTCAGTATTTTCCTGCACGTTTTTAGTTTTGGGTGTTTCTCTCACACCTCTAAATAGAGCAAGTTCCTGATTTTATTTCACGTTTCATATCAAACATTGTGTTGCAAAACACTGACCAACAGCTTCATACAATGCACCTGCAGTAAACCTGTAATTTCACAGGCAGGTCAGTAAATGTCAAATAAATTCCCAGAGATGATTCAGCCTGAATCTGGCCACACAATCCTGAAATACATCTGACATTTCTGCAGATTGCAGCTGCACAGTGAAATCTGTCCTGCACCTGTGCCACTGTTACAGTAAGAAAGAGCTGAAGGAGGTTCAGCATCAACTAAATCTTAATCTTAAACCCAGATCAGCTTGAACTTTGAAATCTTTTTTGCTTATTTAAAATAAACTCAGCTTTTATAAAATAATGTATTTAAAAACAACCCATTTAATATTTAGAATCCATTTAATAATTTAATTTGTTTGGGACAACTTAACTGTTTTATGTTCAACCCACTTAAATTTGTAAAAAGTATACTTAATCGATTTCTGTTAGGACAACATAATTGAATTGTGTGGAAACCAGGCTTTTTTTACACAGTAGGGTGTTTTGTCTTGAGCGGTCAGTCAGCATGACTACAGTTTTACTCATTTCCTCATAAGAATCAGGTAACTAAACCCTCAATTAAACTAATAAACCTTTGAGTCACATCAGCGCACACTGTAAAAACGTAGTTTAGTTGAATTTACTTTAAATAAAGTGAGTAAACTGACTGCCTTAACATTATTAGGTAAATTAACAATGTGTAATTCTTAAAAATTAAGTTAGCAGTTCTAAGTTACAACATAAGTACTTACATTTTTGAAGGTCAACTTTTAAGGCAATGGATTGACTTTAAGGTAATCTGCTTTTTACAGTGTACACTGTATGGGTACCACAAAAATGCAGGCTTCCACACTATTAATTCATGTTATCCCAGCACACATCGATTAAGTGATCGCTGCAAATGTAAGTGGATTGAACATAAAAAAATGTAAGTTGTCCCAAAGAAGTTGTTTCAGCTCATTTCAAATAAGTTGTTTGAACAACACATGCTCATTGTGATTATGTACACCTGTATACATTTCTGGAGAGCCGGAATTATGTAACCAGAGGTACGTATGGCTGCATTTCATCTTTAAATTGAATCCTATGGGGCAGTATGATGCTGCCAATGGCTTCCTTTTCGCTGACCGTTTACCTCCATGTGGATGGCTTTCTCACTGTTACCAGTTTGCCCAGTAGCTCGTCACATACATTGGCAGCAGTGCTTAATTTGTGAATTGCGAGGTCCCGGAACAGATCGGGGTAGCAGATCCAGCATGTTACTTGAGAATGAAAAGGTGTTGCGGACGAAAGTGAGGGGGTTGGGGAGTCGTGGGGGAGGAGGAAGGTTGAGGAGGGGGATCGGTAAAATGAGGTACTGGATTAGATTTCAGAGGTGCTGGATCCGGTGTGTTTCGGCACAAATTAGGCTCTGGTCGGCGGATTTGAGACGAAGAGCAAACTTGATGATGCAGTTCGAGTTCAATAAAGAACGGTTCCAGAAAGCAGGTAAAACACAAAGAAAAGGCAAAAATTAAACAAGTAAATAACAGGGTGGGAATGTGGTAAAATCTGAAAACGTGGTAAAAATCTGTCTGCTTTTATTTTTCTGGATTGCTTTTAAAAACACTATCGGTTGGGTTTAAGGAAAATGGTGGATGGGGGATCGATCAGTTGGTCAGTCAGTCGACAGCCGCCTCTGGTGGATTAAAGTGAAAACAGCAGGCGTGAATTGCACTCGCGAGAGAAATTTGAGATCTGAAAAAGCATACACAGCAGCCTCTGGTGGATTCGTAAAAACAAAAACTGCAAAAAAAAAAAAAAAAAAAAAACATAACTTCTGGTAAGTATTTTGTGCTCTCCAGAAATGTATACAGGAGTACATATCCATAATGAGCCTGGATTGTGTTTGAACAAGCAGCAAAAGTTATATTTTGATTGTTTTAGATTTCAGGAAAACAGTTCATGGTGAAGAATTTCATTCATTCAATTTCCTTCGGTTTAGTCTGTATTTTCGGGTTCACCACAGCGGAATGAACCGCCAATTATTCCAGCACATGTTTTAAGCAGCGGATGCCCTGTCAACCAACTCAGTACTTGGAAACTATACCAACGCTATCTCACAGCAATTCGTGACTTTTTCGTTTAGTGGCTAATTTATATCAATTTGTACAATCTCATTCGTACAATTTAGTACGATTTGCTCATCCTCCAATCACGGCTTGGTTTAGGGGTGGGGTTTGGTGCCATGCCTCCTTATAAAAATCATACAAATCAAAATTTTTCGTACGACTGAACTGAATTCATATGAAATAAACTACGAAAACGTAAAATAGTTACATTGTAAGTTCAGGCTGACTATACTTGTTATGATCACCAGTGATCTAGCCGCTGCAGATCGTTGGTAAACACGCAATTCACTAAAGAACTACAAATCCGCTGAAATATGGACTATAGTTCTGTCATGCACCTCGCACACAACTGTTCCTGTTTCAGTTTGATTACATGTGCGAACACAGCCAGAGGATGGTTACGGACTGATTACAAGGACTATTTATACAGCACACACACACACACGCATCCGTGCTGAGTCTTCTGTAAGGTAAAGGGATGCTAATAAGTGGAGTGCGGATCCAAATGCAGGTTTTTAACAAGTATAGTCAGGCAATGCTTCGGATTGGGTAGGCTAAAATTGTCCGAAGTGTGTATGGATGGGTTGCAGCTGGAAGGGCATCTGCTGTGAAAAACATATGCTGAATAAGATGGCGGTTCATTCCACTGTGGTGACCCCAGATTAATAAAGGGCCTAAGCCGAAAAAAAAAACAAAAAAAAAAAACGAATGAATGAATGGTCAGCAACACAGGGGCAAACAAATGTATACAGGAAATCCAGAGTTGTGGTCAGTAAACAGGTGGATAGTCAAAAGGCAGGCAGCAGACAGGAATAAATAATAAAACAAAGCAAGAGTCTAACACATCAAGACAAGGCAAAGGAAAGGTGTTGTAATATTCACAGTACAGTTTAACAAACTTAGCAACTAGTGTGTGTGTCTGTGCTGCTTTTACAATCAATCAGTTCTGAACAGCTTCAGTTGTGTGTTGGCAATCAGCAAAAAACGGAACAGGTGTGAGTGTGTGGTGCATGACAGGATTTGTAGTCCTGAGTGAAAGAGAATGATTCCCAGCAATCTGCACAAGCTTGATCGCTGGTGACCATGACAATACTAACCTACGTATTACATACAATCAGAACAATGTCATTTCCAAGCATTACCTAAACTTTTGTTACTACATTTTTCAATGTTTGTTCAGCATCCGAAATCGGTCACAGTTTTCAATACAGTTTTATTAGTTAATATATTTACTAACATGAGTTGTACAGCATTTATTAATCAAAGTTCAACATTTAGGGCGGCGGATGTATGGATGCTGGAAGGGCATCCACAGTGTAAAACATATGCTGGATAAGTTGGCGGTTCATTCCGCTGTGGCGACCCCTGATGAATAAAGGGACTAAGCCGAATGAAATGAATGAATTAGTTCAACAGTTACTAACAATTTTGACTTCATCTGTACATGCACACATTAACGTTAAGTGTTTGGAGTATGCAGATGTTTCGTTTATTTTTCCCACTGTTAACACTCACTGTTGTCTGGTAAATCAGACGGATGATTCATCAATTTTGCATAAATGTTAACAGTCTGCTGGTTTGTTTAAGGTCACCTATATATACAGTATGTGCTAGATAGTGACTGAATAGTGAGTCATTGTTTGTGAAAATAAATAAATGGTTGCCATTAAAATATTACACATGTAGGTGAAGAAATAGTGACGTGCAGATGAGTTGACATTTAGAAAACTGAAGTCACTAATCATGTAATCTGTGTTTTCACTATGTAATCCTTTCAAAAAGATTTCGGGGTCATGCTTTATGGTTGTATTAGTTAATGCAAATTTTTTTCATTAAAATTTTTTATATATACAGTATACAGTAAACTTTTTTCACCAAGTACCACCTCACAAAAAAAAATAGTCGGTCCATGTACCACCATAATGAGAAGTATTGGCATACAGTAGCATAGTAGGCCCAGTAAAGAAGCTACAGCTCTGTACAGTTCAAAAACATGGGAGATTAATTCCTGTTATTAAGAATATTTATTATTTCCCGCCTCTTTAAACATTATAAATACTTTGAACATTAACACTGCACTGTGCTTATTTGTAAAAAAACAATCAAAAACAAACAAAATAAAACGTCAGCGTTTATATTGAAATGTGCTTTTAAAAGTTAAAACTGGTGGGCTACTGTTCTTAAAAAGTAAAAAAAAACAAAAAAAAAAAACTCCTGTACTTAAATAAAAGTATTAACATACATTCGCCTGTTCATCGAAACCTGGGGATGTTGCTTGGATCTCATAAATATAGGCTATACTGTATGTCATCACATTGATATATAAATCATTTTTGAAATATATGTAGCATGTACACATGACATATTTGATTCCTCTGCATACCACTAAGGAAGTCTACGTACCACTTGTGGTACAGGTACCACGGTTTGAGAAGCACTGCTGTAGACAACCAAAACAAAAAACTGCCTAAGTGGACTAATAATATTGACCTTAAAATGGTTTAAAATATACAAAACTGCTTTTATTCTAGCCAAAATAAAACAAATAAGACTTTTTTCCAGAAGAAAAAAATATTTTAGTAAATACTGTGAAAAATTTCTTGCTCTGCTAAATATCATTTGGAAAATATTTGAAGGCAAAAATGAACAAGAGGGCGAGTAGTTATGACTTCATCTGTGTACAGTATCTATTAGCACTATATTATTTACTAATATTCTAAAATACTCCTCTTGGTAAAATGCAAAAAGCAAAAACAAATCTATTAATAGTCTTCTAACCTGTATGCAAAACTCATGAATCATCCGTCTGATTTAACCGACACACATTAGTGTTAATAGTGGGAGGACTGAACTCCAACATCTGCATGCTCCAAAACTCATCTGCAAACGCATTTACTAGAGACACACATGTGCATGTGCACCAGTTTAGTTACAAATAATAAGATTCAATTTATACAGCTTCAATCTAACATTTTCACTTGATGCATGCAACTCTAAATGTACTAAAAAATATAGTGTGCACTGAACGTTTCGCTGCCAAACACATGCAAAATACATTTCTGAAACTGCAAATAAACATGTGTTTGATTTCTGCTAGAGCACTCCTCAAATAGTTATAATTAATTGCATCATTGTTCACTAAACAACCATAGATAATCTTCCTGTTAAGCCATATAAAAAAAAAACAAGTCAATTAATATATAAATATAAAAAAACAAAGTTATGTTGTGATTCACAAGTGTGTTCAGTTTATTTACTGTTGTGAATTGCATTATGGGATGTTGATCTCTGCTCTGTTGACTTTTGATAAAGAAATTCAACTCTAAAGTTTGACAAAGTGACTTTTATTGACAATTTAGTAACAATATAATGTATAAGTAGTAATATATAGTCTGTAAAATATCAGAAAATATACTGGCAGTTTAGTACAATGTTTTTTATAGACTAATATACAGTTGAAGTCAGAATTATTAGCCCCCCTAAATTTTTAGCCCCTCTGTTTATTTTTCCCCAATTTCTGTTTAATGAAGAGCAGATTTATTCAACCCATTTCTAAACATAATAGTTTTAATAACTCATTTCTATATCATTTTATCTTTGCCATGATGACAGTAAATAATATTAGACTAGATATTTTTCAAGACATTTCTATACAGCTTAAAGAGACATTTAAAGGCTCAACTTATTAGGCAGGTTAGGGTAATTAGGCAAGTTATTGTATAACGATGGTTTGTTCTGTAGACTATCGAAAAAATATAGTTTAAAGGGGCTAATAATTTTGTCCTTAAAATGGTGTTAAAAAAATTAAAACTGCTTTTATTCTAGCCGAACTAAAACAAATAAGACTTTCTCCAGAAGAAAAAATATTATCAGACATACTGTGAAAATTTCCTTGCTCTGTTAAACATCATTTGGGAAATATTTAAGAAAGAAAAAAATTCAAAGGGGGGCTAATAATTCTGACTTCAACTGTACAACACCAAAGTAGAGAATATATCACTTTAAACTATTAAAAAGGACAAATAAGTCACTGTTTTTCAAACTTTTCAAAGTTAAAAGTTGTTGGATGAAAGCTCAAGCTGAAAAGATGAAGATCCTACAATGCATTTCAAAAGCATAAATAAACGGAGGACAAAAAAAACATGAATCACAAAAATCACCTGCTACTTTAGGTATATACTTTACTGTCCCTGGCATCAGAGATATAACCGCCTTTAATATGTTCAAAAAACATTTAAAGATCTGGTTTACGGAGAATCAGACGTGTCATCATTCCTATTAGAATGAACCGAGCATGTTTCCATTTGTGCCTACCGTCTAAATATTTGTTACAAACGTTTTCGCAAATCATGAGCAAAGTTTTGCAAAACAATGTGCAGATTTGAGCAGAATTTAAATAATCTGTGCATTTACTTTTAGCTATTTTGTATTTAAGTCCTTGTGAACAAACATTTGGTTATTTGATATAAAAGAAAACAAGTTTATCAAAAATAAATAAATAAATAAGCTATTTTGTGAAAATATACAACATCAAGACACATTTTATCATTTTAAAATAAAAATAATGTTCATAAAAGTCACTTTTTTCCAGCTTTTCAAGGTTAAACATTGTTGGAAGAAAGATCAAGGTCTCATAATGCAATTCAAAAGCATAAATAAATGTGGAAAAATATATAAAAAATTAAAATATATAAACATAATTCACAAAATACTGGAAAACTGCTAAAATTACGGATATTACTTTTATTAATCACAATTCAACACTTTTTTTTACACCTTGCATGAAGCATAAAGTGCTGAAATTTTTGTGTGTCAACATGAAAAATCATCATCATGTGCTTTAAATGACATTTGAGAGTGTTACATGTGTCCTTACACACACACACACACACACACACACACACACACACACACACACACACTGGGAATGAGCTGCGCAGCAAAAACCACAAACGCTAAAACGACAGTGATCGCGACTGGCAGACAGATCGTAGGAGGACAGCTCGACGTAAACACACCGTTAAAATAAACAGTCACACGTCTGACCACAGAAGAAGAAGACAAATGTCAAGCTGATGCTGTTTATCAGGGAAACATTTATTGCATGTTACAGGACTCTTATCAACAATTCTTCAGCTGCTCTGCTGGCTGTTTCTACTAGAGTTTAGCTTGAAAATAAATAACTGAGTCGTGTCGGATTTTTAAATTAGTACACAGTAAACAATATCCGTTAATGAACAGTTTCTGTATTTAGTGATTTACAAGTGTTTTCTGTTTATTTACGGTTGTAAATTGCATTATGGGATGTTGATCTCTGCTTTGACGACTTTTGATGCTGAAAATTCAGCTCTACAGTTTAACAATGTGACTTTTTATTGACATTTTAGAAAATAATATGTATAAGTAGTAATATATAGAGAAATAAGCCTGTATTATAACAGAAAATGTGCTGTCCGATTATTATGAGGTTTGTGTAGCGTAATGTACAACATTAACCCAGATAACACCAATATAGCACTTTACACTATTAATAATGTTTATAAAAGTCACTTTTCAAGGTTAAAAGTTGTTGGAAGAAAGCTCACGCTGCCAGAATGCAATTCAAAAGCATGAATGAATAGGGGAAAATACAAACATGAATCACAAAATATTGAAAACTGTTGATTTACCTTTGTTTTACAGTGTAGTCTTTGAAAACAGACTTTCTGTGTTGGGTTTGGGTCAATTAAGAAAATGACAGACAATGATGATATAGAGCACAACTGAGGCATTGCAGAATTATACTCTTGTTTATGTTCAACATTGTAATATTACACACATCCTTCAAAATATACACACATCTGCTCATGAAGTCCTATGTTCATGATTTTAGCGTAGCCATGGGGAACTTTCAAGGGGAAATTATAGAAACTGATGAAAGAAAAGCTAAATAAATACTTACAATAAAAAATAAAAAAATTTATATATATATATTTATATATATATCTTAAATGAATAAATAAATTAAATAATTAAATAACATAAATATTTAATTTAAATAAATACATTAATTGAATAAATAACATACAGATAACTAACTAACTAAATAAATAAATAATTTAAATAAATAAATAATATAAATATATAATTCAAATAAATAAATCCCAATGGGATCCCAATATCCCAATGGCAGTTGTTGTTCTAAACCGGATCAATGTTTGTAGTGAATGAGGTGGTTACCAAGAATGATTTGCAGTATTGTGCATGGGGCTAATTTGGTTTTTAAACTTTTAACTTATGTTGTTGTCTTGATAAGTGTTATTGTGTCGTTGTTGTATGTTTGTAATTGTTGTCCTAAATCCAGTGTTGAAGAAAAATTTCCTTTCTGTGTCAAGCAGAGCGGACAATAAAGTTTAAACTAAACTAAACTAAACTAAATAAAATAAATATATAATTTAAATAGATAAATATATAAATAACATAAATATACAATATAAAAAATAATAATAATAATAATATATTTTAATTGATAATTTAAATAAATAAAAAGTAAATATTTATAAAAAAACAAAATTCATATAAAAAATCAAATAAAAAATATTTGATAAAAATTAAAATATACACTTGAAATAAATATAAAAATAAATATTATATGTTTCTACATTTTAAATGAATAAATACCTTAAATGATGAATTGCAGAATTATAATCTTGTTTATTTTCTACATAGATTTCATAATGCACTAATCTTTAAAGATGTACATACATGTGCTAAATAAATAAATCATTTAAATAAATACAGAATTTCAATAAAATAAATAAATTAAATTTAAAAATAGATAAAAAAAAATTATAATTATTCCATTTAAATGAAAATATATAATTAAAATATATATACAACTTCAATAAATAAATATTAAATTAAATATAACAATTAAATATATATTTCATATTAAATATAATAATAATAATGAGTGAAATCAATTAAAATATCTTAAATGATGAATTGAAAAATTATAATCCTGTTTATATTATTAGTCATAATGCACTAATCTTTTTAAATATAGCTGATATATAGCTTAAATCTGCTGATGAAGTTATACACAACTTAAAAAAAGTAGTTGTCTTAACTTATAATTATAAATTAACTGCACATGACTCGATTTAAGTTGAGTCAGCTCAAAAAGCTCTGCAGCTATTTGAACTACAATTTTAAGTTGCCTTACACCCTTTTGTTTTAAAGCAATTATGACAAAATCTTTAAGGCAAAACTTTGAAGACTGATTAGAGTAAAGCATTATAAATACAATTAATAATTAATACACAGGCCAGAAGGGGGTAAAGATTAGTAATGTAAATAGAGTTTAAAATGCATTAAAATAGCTAATGATATATATAAAAAATAAAAAATAATGATAATCATCATCATCATAATTATAATTTATATATATATATATATATATATATATATATATATATATATATATATATATATATTCCTTTAGAGAAAATTAAGGAATTTTTTTTGCATACAAATACTTGTTGTGCTCCACTGATTCCAGCATAAATGGAAAGAGCAACCGCATGCTGATTCAAAGAAAAACTCATTTGTAAGCATTACTTTAAAAAATAAGTTCAATCATTGTATGCACAGTAGTTGCACAAGAATGATCAAAAACATAAAGCTTAAGCCAAACCCAATGCGCATCATTTGCTCTTCGTGTCATTGCATTGGGACAACAAACACTTAACACACATAAATATGCCCATATGAACAAATCAATGAATCTTGATTTCATGTAAACATCTGGTGACTTCAATCTCCGTCATTCTCAGCGGTTGCATAAGAGAGATAAAATACACAAAGCTGAAGGCTGTGTTTACACCACGCTCTGTTAAAACTTAAAATGGAAAACTCCTTATGTGTTTCATTTACACAACTTCAATTTAGACTCTAAGAAAAAAAAACACAGCTGAAATAGGTCTCAATGCAGGTTTTTGATTATCATTCATGTGATTAAATCGATCTTGTGATAAATTAATTTTCCCAGGTGTGTAAGAAATAGGAAAGAATTATCATTTACAGTATACCCCAAGCAATTAAGTTTTTCAATTCCTCCTCCCTCAGTTGATGGCTAGTAGACGGGATGTTTATTAAGAGTAGGGGTTCCATGTTTCTAAATGATTTATTTATATGCACAGTTGAAGTCGAAATTATTAGCCCCCTTGAATTATTAGCCACCATATTTATTTTTCCCTAATGTCTGTTTAACGAAAAGAAGATTTTTTTCAGCACATTTCTAATCATAATAGTTTTAATAACTCATTAATAACTGATTTATTTTATCTTTGTCCTGATGACAGTAAATAATATTTGACTAGATATTATTCAAGATACTTCTTAGGGCCCTATCATACACCCGGCGCAGTGTGGCGCAAAGCGTGGCGCAATACTTGTTGGGTAGTTTCAGCTTGGCGCAAGAGTCGTTTTGAGGCGTTGCGCTACACTGTTTAAATAGCAAATGCATTTGCGCTCATATGTGCCCCCATAGGCGTTCTGGTCTAAAAAGGAAGGCGTTCTGAGGCGCACTGCTGCCGCGTTGCTATTTTGAGAAACTATAATAGATTTTTCATTAGACCAAAACTAACCCGGTCTAAACTCCAGCGCAGAGTTGCGCCTCGCTTACACACAGCTTAATACGCACAAGAGAGCAATAGGCAAATATCTTTACATATGAAAAAAATTTAATATTAAGGATATATAGAGGATATAATAAGAATAGATATAGAATATAAATATAAAGGATTAAAATATTACAAAACATATTATTTTCTAGCCTACATAAATATGAAAAATCACTGCTTTTATGTCTTCTTCATCTAGGGAGGCTGTTTCAGTTCATTCATAACAATTAGCTTTTGTATAATGTTATTATTATTAGCAGTATTATTTATTATATCCAGATTTATATTTGTTTTATTAAAAACAAGCTTAGATTTGCCCACCTGTCAGGTTTTAGACCATATGGGGCACAGCATGTGTTTTAGGATATAACTCAGGTTTTTGACTTCGTTATTATTGTTCATTTATTCGTTTGCTGGAAATTAGAACTGAATTTAGAAATAGTTTTGAAACGAATATTTGCGCTTAACAAACGCAATTAATTATTTATAGACTAATTGATGTCTGTGCGTAAAGGTTTCCCTATCCAAGAGCGAAAGTGCAAGTGATCCATTATCTCTTATTCTCATGCAGTAGATGCTCTGTTTAACAGTTTTCTGTTAAAAAACACTGTTAACTGTTTGCTAGTGAAATGCTCAGTTTTTCACTTAGACTTACTTTACATCCTGTAAATAGCGAATGTGCTTTTGGCGTGACACAGCTGGCTCTTAAAGGGAATGGGAGATGAGACTCTGATTGGTTTATTCTCAAAACACACCTATAACTCATTAAGAGAATAAACTCAACCCTTTTAGACCATGCACTACGGCGCAAAGCGGATTTTCCCATCCTTAAATTAGCAAAAATGCGTTCTGACACGCCCTGAAAGGGTTTGCGCCCTGCGTTTTGCGCTTTGCGCATGGACCGTCAAAATAGAGCCCAAAGTGTCTTAGTTCTTATTGTTATTCAAGACAGTTTAAAGTGACATTTAAAGGCTTTACTTAGTTAATTAGGTTAACTAGGCAGGTTAGTTTTCTTATTAAGCTATAGGTTTGTTTTGAGAATAAACCAATCAGAGTCTCATCTCCCATTCCCTTTAAGAGCCAGTTGCAGCGCGCCATAAGCACATTTGCTATTTACATGACGACTTTGTAAGTGGAAAAACTGAACGCTTCACTAGCGAGAAAACAGTTAAACAGAGCATCTACAGCCCAAGAATAAGAGATAAGCCTCCTCCAATAGGCCTTTACTTTCACTTTCGCTCTCGCGCATAGGGAAACCTTTACGCACAGACATCAATTAGCCTATAAATAATTAATTTTGTTTATTAAGCGCAAAGATGTGTTTCAAAACGATTTCTAAATTCAGTTCTAATTTCCAGCAAACGAATAAATGAACAATAAGAACGAAGTCAAAAACCTGAGTTATATCCTAAAACACATTATGTGCCCCATATGGTCTAAAACCTGACAGGTGGGCAAATCTAAGCTTGTTTTTAATAAAACAAATATAAATATGGATATAATAAATCATACTGCTTATAATAATAACAACATTTTACAAAAGCAAATTGCACGAATAAACAAAGCAAAGTCCCTGAGATGAAGAAGTGTCTTGCTGCTGGAATAATTGCCGCATCACAGACACCAATATTTTAACAATTTATAAAAAATGAATCCCTTTCTGGCCATCGGATATTAGGCATGGATATATATATATATATATATATATATATATATATATATATATATATATATATATATATATATATATATATATATATATATATATATATATATATATATATATATATATATATATATATATATATATCGATCGTGATTTTGAAAAGGATTACATCACTTTATAAACGTTTATTATAACCATTTGATGAGCCTCCCTATACAGTTTGATATGGTACTTGGACCCGGAGGCTGCTTCGCGTGACATCACACTTAACAAGCAGATGCTGTAATAATAAAACCTCTTTGCCTAACGACTTCAGAAATCTCAGACTCCTTTAATTCTGTTGAACCATTTTTTCACAACAATTTCAATTCATTCGTGAACATTTTGCAATTAGAAATGAAAACAATGAAAGACAGTCAAGTTTAACCCTCAAAATGCATTCAAGTTGAGCTTTATTGCCATTGCGCTACATGTGTGGACATACAGTGGAACAAAATGTGGTGTCTCGCAGGACCACGGTGCTACATAAATAAACATAATCATGAATATGAACAACACTGGATGTAAGAGCTGTTTTAAACCTATAACATACCCAAATAGCACTCTAACTATGCATATTCTATACATACTTAACTATAAACATAACCTAAGACATACTATACAAGTGCTTTTACATAAGACAGAACAATATTCTGCAAGATATTGTGCAAGACGCGTTTAGTGATGAAGATTTGTGGTACATTCACAAGTAAACATTGTTTTCCTTATTGAGTCCTTGTAAGATGGAGTCTAATTAAGGTGAGCGGTGCATGTGGAGAGAGAGTGTTTCTACAGGCGGTTTGTCAAGCCCACTCACTCAGACATACTTAATATATGTTTCTTTATTTAACCAGATAAAAACCCATTGAGATCAAGACCTCATTTACAAGGGTGAGCTGGCCAAGAGGTCTGCAACACACGATTTATATAAAAAATAAAAATAAATAAAAAATAAAAATGTAATAATGTTAGTAATAAATATAAAATTGCTTTAATATAAAAATACAGTTCAGTTTTCCAGCTTAACCACATTTCAATATATTAAAAACACATACATTGAGAAATGGACTGTTGTTGTTTGTTAAAAAGGATAGAGCGAACCGATGTCATTGGGATGAGCTCAGCTATCTTTAGTTCAGACTGAAGAGTATTCCAGGATGAGGGGGCGGCATGACTAAAGGCTCGCTTCCCTATTTCAGTTCGAACCCGGGGAACAGTCAAATGATAAGCTTCACTTGAGCGTAGGGCATACTGGCTTTTAGGGTGCTTTCACACCTGTGAATCGATTCAGTTGTTCTGAAACAGAAATTACAATTGTTACATTGTTGCTCTTTGCTCTTGGAGCGGTTCGCTTTCACACTGCAAAGTTTCTAATCGGACCAAAAGAGCTAAAACAAGTCACGTGCGAGTAAACTCTCCTTACATTGGTCAGAGTGTGAGGGTTTATTTTGCAGCGTCCCGCTCAGCTGTCAGGAGAGGTGGTGATTTGGTGGTGATTGACAGGGTGCGCGCGGCGTGTCTGAGGAGAGACACGGTGGGGAGGGGTGAGAAGGGTGCGCGACGATGCCTATTTGAGGACTGGGAGAGAGACGCGAGATTACCGGGAGATCATCACTCGTTTGCGGGCATCCGGAGACTCGCGAAACTTCCCGCCCTACTCATAATTCTCTCTTCATATAGCCGTAAGCCTATTACATATCCATAAAACACTGTGATATAACCGCGCTCGGATCGTTTGCTTTCTCACTGCAATTGAACCGCTCCAGGGTTCGTTTCAATCGAGCCGAGACCACCTCATTCAAGCGATCTCGGAGCGATTACTTTGGCGCGGAACAGAGCGCGATTGCCCTGTTCACATATGCCAATCGAACCGCGCTAACTGGGCAAACGAGACACGTTCCGAAACAAAAGTGTAGGTGTGAAAGCACCCTTAGACTTATGGAGAAGGAATATAGGTATGAAGGCACCAGTCCCAGAAGAGCCTTGTAGACCAGAGTCATCCAATGGGTGTACCTTCTTACATTAATATTTATTGTTGCAAATCTGTATACTGTTTTAAAAGTTTGGACACAAATGATTTTTATTTCATAAAATATGTTTGTTTAGCTATGTTTTATCTCATCAGCAATTTTCCATTAATGAGTGAATGTGGAAATTTGGTATTACTACATTATTTAAGCATGCTATTTCTGCATTTACTCAGATTTATTAATAAAAATAAAATATTTTCCAAGTAAAATTCCATATAAAGCATGGCCAAAATATGTATCTTTATTTAAATTCCCAAAAATGTATTGAATATCACAACATTTTAGTTATAACTAGGGCCAGACACAATCTGCAGAACTTTTTTTTTTGCTATTTCTTAGGAGAATTTGGCAAAAAAAATAATAATAATCTGCAGATCATCATATGCAGAATGATTTTGGCAGTATCATAACTAAACACTTAATATATGAAATAAAAAAATTATAAATTTTTAACTTTATTTAATATTTACAATGTGGATTCAATTAGATCCACTTATTTTAAAAAACAGAGCAAGTCTCTGATATAATATATCTACTAAAAGACAGAACATATTACTTAACAAACTACATTGTAAATAAATCATATAAACATTTTCATAATAGTCACTATTATTAGTTAATTTTAAAATTAATTAAATATAAATTTACACACATTTACACAAGTAAACAAATAGACTCAATGAAGAGCTAAAAATCTGTGGAAATCTGCAGATTCCTTGTGGATCTAATTATAACATTACTCTTAGTGCTATTCAAACAAACTAAACGTATTTAACAACAACGTATTTAGTAACAATATCGATGCTGTAAAAGGTCCCTTATGAAACTGAAAATAGTCTTGTCAATCTTTAATCAGAAGATTTTAGTGGCTAAACAACACTTCTGTGAAGATTTAACTCATTTGTGACAACAACATCTAATGTTACATCAGCTTTGCGTGAAGCTAAAACAGTTAAAACAGAACATTACCTGTCTAATGCCTAGTTCAGACTGCGTGATTTTAACCCCGATTTTGGCTCGCCGACAAGTTTTGAGAAATCGCTGACAAATGCCTGAAATCACAGGCAAATCGCTGCTCGTGCACGTGAGTGACAATCACACAGTATGAACGATCAAAGACGCGATCTGAGAGAATCGCCGATGAGTCGCCGATGCCTGCGAGATATTTGGCGTGCTGAATATCTGGAGCTGTCGGCAATTCAAATCATGCTGTGTGAACTGAGTTTTGACTGAAAATAACATCGGCGATCCCCTACAGCCAATGAGAGAGCAGCTTTCACTTGTGTGTGTGTGTGTGTGTGTGTGTGTGTGTGTGTGTGTGTGTATACCTGCTGCAGGCCAGCGGGAGGCTGGGGGAGAAGTTAAAAGCGCTCTTTTTCAGTTTATTTGGACCCAATAAATGGAGGAAAAACTAGTGGAGGTTTGACAGGACTCAGGAGCATCCGTGTCTGTTTGACGTTTCATACAGAAAGAAATTAGTTTATTATCAACGTCGAGGAGAAATGGCTAATTCCCTTTAAACCCAGTTGAGCAAACATGTACATGTTCTACCCCATTAAAGGCTTCATTCTCATTATGTAGTTAATAACAAAAGATATACTACATGTTTTTGGCTGTGAGACGTAGTTTGGACGAAGTTGTCAGCGATTCTTCCTATAGTAAAGTCATGCAATGTGAATGTCCATGTCGCCGAACCATCTTGCAGTGTAAACAAAGCAGCGACGAAACGCTAGTCCAGATAGTCAAGCAGTGTGAAAACATCTGTGACACGACTAGTTTGAAAATCATGCAGTCTGAACTCGGCATAAGAGAAATCTTTCAGACATTGTGTCATCCTGTCTCCAATGTGCAAAGGTAACTCCAATATTGATTCAGGTTTTTAAAAAGTTTTGATTCAGCAGGTTTTTACCGATCGCGCTCTCTCTCTCCCTCTCTCGTGAATGCGCGGCGGTCGGCAAGCTGCGTAAGCTGCAAAAGGCTGCGCAGTTGTTCAAATCTGTATTTGCTGACAGACAGATTGGGCTACTTATCAGAATTATGAGAGATGTCGGTCCGACTCTATTTAATTGGATGAACATTTTTTAGTTTTACACCTTACCCTAAATTTAAAAATACATATAAACACATTTAGATCATTTACTTTAATCATTACTATTAGAATGTGAAGAGACTTTCAACCAGCACAACAACAAAAGCTTCTGAAGACCATCACCTACTGCACCTTTAAGTCATTTTGTTAGATCACTTCCAGTTTTGGCTTTGGCACTGACTAATGTAATGCATATTCACAAATATATGAATTAATAGCATGCTATAGAAAGTGTTCATTTTACAGAGAGGTCTGTAAGGGGTGTACTCATTTATGCTGGACACTTTAAAGACACACAAATACACAATTCACCCGTGTGCGCTTGGCAAACATCCCGTCAGAAGTGTGTGAGTGTGTTGAACTGTTCAGATCAGTGTCCAGTGATGAGCTGTAAATATGAGCGTCTGACCTGAAGATCTGCGTTTTGTCTGATGATCTGCTGCTGCTGTGTCTGCACCTCACTGAGACCTGCACACAAACACACACACACACACACACACTTTAGTTGACGTCCAGAGTCAGCAGTTAATAGCAGAGCTGAGGTTTCAGAGCCTGAGGCAGAGTCTCCGCTGACCCAAACCTGCTTTTCCAGCCTGTTTCTCAGCGCAGTGCCAGAGGAAACACGTTAATCCTAACGCACACTTCATTGCACACACACACACTTTGAGCAAAAACAAATCCTGGTTGCTTTTAATTATGAGTCATCAGAATTTAAATTACACTGAACAGCTCGAGTAGCTTAAAGATTTGAGTTAGAAATGTGGCTGACTTAGTTTATAAGTTACAGTTCACATACAAACACATGCTGTCGTGAGTTGTGTGTCGTATTATTTTTTGCAGTACACACACACACACACATGGCAGTGCAGTGGCGCAGTGGGTAGGGCTGTCGCCTCACAGCAAGAAGGTTACTGGTTCGAGCCCCGGCTGCGTCAGTTGGCATTTCTGTGGAGTTTGCATGTTCTCCCCGTGTTGGCGTGGGTCAAACACATGCGCTGCAGATGAATTGAATTAACTAAATTGTCCATTGTGTGTGTGTGTGTGTGTGTGTGTGTGTGAGAGAGAGAGAGAGAGAGAATGAGTGTTTATGAGTGTTTCCCAGTACTGGGTTGCAGTTGGAAGGGCATCTGCTGTGTAAAACATATGCTGGATAAGTTGGCGGTTCATTCCGCTGTGGCGACCCCAGATTTATAAAGGGATTAAGCCAAAAAGAAAATGAATGAATGAATGAACACACACACAGGTATACATACATATATACACACAAAAACAGAGACATACACACATCATATACACAAACGGTCTCACACATGCATACTACACACAAAAAACACACATAAACACTCACCTAAACACACACACACACACACACAGGTATACATACATATATACACACAAAAACAGAGACATACACACAGAGACAAACGGTCTCACACATGCATACTACACACAAAAAACACACATAAACACTCACCTAAACACACATAAACATACACATCATGCACCAGCAGTCACACATGATCTCACATACATACACACTACAGACAAAAAACACACACTCACAAGCATGAATAAACACACAAGCACAGAGAAACACATGCTCACACACACATACACACAAAGAGACACACGGTCTAACACACTACACACACATTCATTTTCATCCATTCATTTTCCTTCGGCTAAGCCCCTTTATTTATCAGGGGACACCACAGTGGAACGAACTGCCAACTATTCCAGCATATGTTTTACACAGCGGATGGCCTTTCAGTAGCAACCCATTACTGGGAAACACTCATACACACTTATTCACACACACATGGCCAATTTAGTTCATCAATTCCCCTATAGCGCATGTGTTTGGACTGTGGGGGAAACCAGAGCACACGCCAACACAGGAAGAACATGCAAACTCCACACAGAACATGCCAACTGACCCAGCCAGGACTCAAGCCAGAGACGTTCTTGCTGTCAGGTGATCGTGCTACCCACTGTGCCACCGTGACTCCCTCTTGTTTATTTTATTTGACAAAAAATAAGAGAATACACTTAATTCATCAAGGATTAACATAATGAATTTTTAAAAACAAAAACACATTCGGCTTAGTCTATTTCAGAGGTAGCCACAGTGGAATGAACCGCCAAATATTCCAGCATATGATTTATGCAGCGGATGCCCTTCCAGGCACCCAGTATTGTAAAACACCCATACACTCTCATTCACACTCATACACTACGGCCAATTTAGTATATTTAATTCACCTATAGCGCATGGCTGCGTCCGAAACCACATACTTCCATACTATATAGTACGCCAAAATCAGTATGCGAGCCGAGTAGTATGTCCGAATTCACAGAATTCGAAAATCAGTATGCGAGAAGTACCCGGATGACTTACTACTTCCGGCGAGATTCCGGAGTGCGCATCCCATGCATGCTGCGCTATCCCACGATGCCCCGCGAGAGAATTCATGAATGGAAGTAAAGCGACGCAACTGACGTAGGTAGGTCACGTGACCATGACAAAATGGCGGATGTAGTACGTCCGAATTCCGTTCATACTTTTCACATTCATACTGTATAGAACATACTTTTCTAACGGCCGAGTAGTACGTTTATATTCAAATGCAGTACCTACTGAGTAGTAGGCGGTTTCGGACGCAGCCCATGTGTTTGGACTGTGGGGGAAACCGAAGCACCCGTGCCAACATGGGGAGAACATCCACACAGAAAAGCCAACTGACCCAGCCGGGACTCAAACCAGCGACCTTATTGCAGTAAGGCGACAGTGCTAACCACTGAGCCCACACTGTGACACTAAATTATTGAAATAAACACAAAATACAATCACATTAAAACATACAATAACATCCACCAACATACTATTCTGCAAAGGAGCCAGCTTTTAGATTTTAGACTCAAACTAACCACATTAGTAATACTTTTAATATCAAGTATTTGATGTATTTGGGTTTGCAGCACAACATATGTGAGAAGGGTTGCCACCCAGAGCTACAGAAACGCTTGATCTGTTAGACTCTTAAAGGTCAAAGGAACCCACACTATTTTCACACGCATTTGCACATATACTTCAGCCTTATATTACAAGCAATCTAAATATGACATTAAATAACACCACCGGACATCTTTAATGACAACAATTTACTTAAAAACATGAATAGAGCTTTGATGACAATCCTGTTAACCACAGCACACACACACAGACTGTATATATATAGTGTATGTGTGTGAGTCTGTGTATATATATTATTATTAAGCCACTTTGTGTGTATGTGTATGTGTGTACGTGTTTTTGTGACATATCAGGACACAAATCTGTATAATGACATGGGTATGACACAGGTATTACAAAAAGGAGGTGAAATATGAGGACATTGGGGACGTCCTCGTTTCTCAAAATGCTTATAAATCCTATAGAATGAGTTTAATCAGAGTAAAGCTGCACACAGTCTCCTGTGATAGTTGGGTTTAGGGGTAGGGTGGGGTGAGGGCAATACAATTTATGGTTTGGACAGTATAAAATGAATGGAAACCTATGTAATGTCCCCACTTTTCACAAAAACAAACGTGTGTGTGTGTGTGTGTTTGTGTTTGTGTGTGTGCGTACATTCATTTTCTTTTCGGCTTAGTCCCTTTGTTAATCCGGGGTCGCCACAGGACATATTTTACGCAGCGGATGCCCTTCCAGCTGCAACCCATCACTGGGAAACATCCATACACAATCACACACACTACGTTCAGTTTTAGCATACCCAATTCACCTATAACACCGGAGAACCCGGAGGAAACCCACACGAACATGGGAAGAACATGCAAACTCCACACAGAAATGCCAACTGACCCAGCCGAGGCTCAAACCAGTGATTGTGCTACCTATTGTGCCACCGTGTCACTGATATATATATATATATATATATATATATATATATATATATATATATATATATATGAGCAATAGTACACTCGTAGCAGTGCGATATGGCTGTATTTCAGCACTGGTTGAAGGCAGGCCTTAACATCCCACCAGTGCTGATATACAGCCATATCGCACTGCTACTCATGTGATATTGTGTGTTTATACAACAGTTCAACGGCACATTCGTGTATATAAATATGAAAATCAAACACGAACGGTCTAAAAACCCCTTTTTAATTAGGAACTACTTTCTTCTGCCATTCATCCACATCTGCAGCTGACGTCAGAACAGCAGAAGCCATTACTAATTCAACAACGTCACTTTAGAGCTGGTGTTTAATAGACTCTCTCTAGCGGAATGTCTATGGTGATGACAAAACAGCTGATTTTTTGCTCACATTTTAAGACTATAAGGCTGAACGTCACATGAATTGCCATCAGTCTACAGAGGTATCTTCTTACAGTGTTACAGTCTACAGTGTTTCTCTGTTGCAATCGGGAAATCACAATAAGTAACCTCGAAAAAAGCAACACAATCACTACCAGACTGCTGTTGTGTTTGCGATAAGGAAAAACGCTAAACACATGCGGACTTAGCTTCTTTCGTTCTGCCAACACAACACACATTCCTGATATGTGAGCAAATCTGTAAAAATACAGCACTACAATATACAAAAGAGAGATCGACTTAGGGCCTACTCACACTGTGCTATCCGTACCGTGCCCAGGCCCCTTTCCCAGATCGTTTGAGAAGTGTGAGTGCGCTGAATCGGGCTCAGGCACGGTTCACTTGGCCGGCCCTGGCCCAGTTGGAAGATGTGGGCCTGAGCGCGGTTCACTTGGGCTTTGGCGCGGTACATTTGTAGTGTGAGTGCAAAACGCACCTAAGCCCGAAACTTAAAGCGAGACGTGACTTTTAAGGGGCTGTTTTATATGGATTTATTAATCATTCTTACTGTATAATGAACGCAAACTGCCCTAGATTATTAAAGACGCAAACCCCTCACTGCACGACAGCTGCACCTTCAGCAGACCTCCTCATTCCTGCAGCACGAGGACTTTATGATTGTTTATGAGCGCCAAAAGGGGCGGATCTGTTCGGTGAAATATCTGACTGAGTGTCACCGCATCCCTAAGGACTGTTTGGCGAAATATTTGACTGCATGTCACTGCATAACAAACAACTGAAACGATATAACTAGAGAAATCTCCACTGTGCTGCTGAGCGATAGCGCTTCTCACTGAACAGCGCAGCATCGATGATGTAAGTATGCCCAGGCCCAATTATAGTGTGAGTGCGGGCCGTCGGGGGGAGACATGAGGGGGGACAAGCGTGCTTTGACCCAGTTCGAGGCAACTGTACACACACAACAGTGCGAGTACGGCCTTAGAATATCACTTACCAGCATACCTGCTAACATGTCTCTGAAAATGCGGGGGGGAGGAGGTAGTTTGGGGGTGAGGTCTCTGAATAGCACTGTTGAGAACCGAGATAGGATGCAGCGGGTTTTGAGCGGCTGCTGCGATCAGGAACTGTACTAAAGTTGGCGACCCAGTGGTGTTTACAGACTGTACCAAAGGGGGGGGGGGGGGGGATTACGAGAGTTTTCTGGAAGAAATAAAAAACGAGAAGGTTGCGGGTGATTGGTCAGAAATACGGGATACTCCCAGGAAAAACGGGAGTGTTGGCAGGTGTGCTTACCAGTTTAATAATGATTTGATCAGCTGTAGTTAGAAATCAGACTGCTGTATCTTTTAAGCGTAAGGGCTTATTAAGCGGTTCTGTTGCCATCTTGTGGATAAACACGTCAACCGTCTTCGGTCTATGATATGGCAGATAATGGCCACCGACGAGCTTTCTTAGAAATTGTACAAATTTTAAAACAGGCACTATTCTTACAAATAAACTGCATATTTGCAATCTAAACAACTACACTCTCTACTAAAAAGCCTATACATACAGGGGTTGGACAATCAGACTGAAACACATGGTTTTAGACCACAATAACTCATAAGTATGTTGCTGGGCCTCCTTTTGCAGCCAAATAAAACATCAAATGGTCTTGGGAATGACAGATACAAGTGGCCAAAAGGATTCTGAGCCAAACTTCTTGTAAAATAGTGGCCTGGTTATTAAGTGATGCTGGTGGAGGAAAAGGTCTCATGACTCGCTTCTCCAAAACACCCCTAAAGTGCTCAATAATATCTGTTGACTGTGCAGGCCACGGGAGATGTTCAACTTCACTTTCATGTTCATCAAACCACTCTGTTACCAGTCTTGCAGTGTGAATTAATGCATTATCATACTGATACATGGCACTGCCTTCAAGATACAATGTTTGACCCATTGGGTGCACATGGTCCTCCAGAATGGTTCGGTAGTCCTTGGCAGTGACGCACCCATCTAGCACAAGTATTAGGCCTAGGGAATTCCATGATATTTCAGCCCAAACCATCCCTGATCCACCTCCATGCTTCACTTTGGGCTTCAACAGTCTGGGTGGTACATTTCTTTAGGGCTTCTCCACACCGTAACTCTGTCAGATGTGAGAAAGACAGTGAAGGTGGACTCATCAGAGGACAATACTTGTTTTATGTTGTTCACAGCCCAAGCTTTTTGCTGATGGCACCATTGAAACCGACATTTTCTCTACCATCTCTAAACACTAAAGGCGATCGGTTTTAAATGAACTACATATTCGCAATATTTAAACGCCTAACTTCATACCTAAAAGAAAATCTTACAATACATTAAATATTTATACATTTAAATACCAGTCAAGATGTTAAAAAATCTCTACTAAAATACTAAAGGCGATAGTCTTTAAACAAACTTCATATTTGCAATCTAAACAACTACATCCTCGCTTAAAATATACATTAATACATTAAATATTTAAGCATTTAAAAGCCCTTTGAATTGTTCAAACTCTACTAAAGCTCTAAAGGCGATCCGCTTTCGATTGTTAAACACATTTTCTTTGCAGCATGGAAACTGAAGTCTACTTCTGTCTTAGTTGCAGCTGAATTATGTAGGATTTTTGTGGTCTGAATACATTTGCATCTAGCAGCTGAATACAAATCACATCACGCTTTTAATCGAGGTGCAAAAACAAACAGATTGCGGTAAACGCCATTTAACGGGAAAGCAGCGGTGCCACCTGTGCTAGAAAATAATGTCAAAAACAAATAGAAATGAAGCCACACACACACACGCAAACACACACACACACACACACACACACACACACACACACACACACACACACACACACACACACACACACACACACATTTAGATTTGCATTGTGCAACCAAACCACATGGTCTTCTGATAATCCCCTCATTGATAACAGTTCTTTGAGAAACTTTTAAAAAACAAGCAATAAAAAATACATTTATTATATATTACATTAAATTAACTATATAATACATTCACTGATTCATTTATTACGGTATTTAATTCATCTTTGTATTCTACTTTGTAACTACAGTTGTTCATTCTTAGTTTATGTTAACTGATTGCACTTTAACTAATGATAAATTTGCTTTTTAATGCTGTAAAATGGTGTTAAAATGTAAAATGATAAGTTAGTAAATGATTAACTGTGGTTTATAAAATGCTGCACAGGTATTGTCCATTATTAGTTTGTGTTAACAAATACATCAACTTTTTGCAATGTGTTGTCAACTATTTCTAATGAAAAGTAGCTAAAGCCTGCCAAAGCCCGTCATGTCTCGAACTGCCCCAAATCCACATGCAGAGGTGTGAATGCAAAAGTCTGGTATCATCTGGTATCATTTTAGAGAAAAGTGACTAATGCATCCTTGCTGTATAAAAGTCTTAATTAAAAAAAAACAAAATGACACTTATATTTAATAAATCCTGTTTAATTGTGCCAATGACATCAAGAATTAAGCAAACATACATAACAAAACTGATATTCTTGACCATGCAAGATTGCATTTATTTGATTTAAAGTACAGTAAATATACAGGAAAATTGTGAAAGGCTATTAAAATTGAAAGTAACTACTTTGTGCTTAATTTTATACATACATAAATAAATAAATAAATAAATAAATAAAAAAAAATATATATATATATATATATATATATATGTGTGTGTGTGTGTGTGTATATATATATATATATATATTAATCAAATGCAATCAAAATATACAAATGTTTTGATGTTGATTGGTTGTTATAACTCATATTTTATTCGAACCACACTGTAAATACATCGGTAAATGATCAGTATGCTTTAATATTGCATTATTGGATCATTGATTTTTGTTCCAACAACTTTTGATGCTAAAAAGATTGAAAAAAAAAGTGATTTTATTGTCATTTCTAATAGTTTAAAGTGATATATCATCTGTATTGGTGTAGTAAATTACTGTACAAAACTTTGTTAATAAACTGCCAACACTTTTATTCTGAGACTTAATTATCTAAATATTATTTAATATACACAATATATTATCTCAAATGAAAATGTTAATAAAAGTAACCGCAGAGTTAAATTTTGATGAAAAAATGTGAAATATAAAAAGCAAATATTGTAATATTATATAAGAAAAAGTATTTAATATTATATCAAAATAATTTATGTCACATCTCTTAATACAAAAAACACACTCAATGAATCTTGTTTAAACAAAAAGTGTAAGTAATAAATAAATTTTTTGTTTAAAATAGAAAAAAAATAAATAACTATATATATAAAAAATGAAATATAAAAAAGTGGATATTATAAAATAAATCAAATACATTTCTTTTATTTTTAAATTAATGCATTATTTATTTAATATTGACACTAAATAAATGTAACTTTTTTAACGGAAACATAAATGTGCATAAAAGTTTGCCTATAATAAGCAATGCATGTCACACAAACAGAAAAAATGTCAAATATATCTAAAAAAAAATAAAACAGTGCATTTTCCTTTAATAATTGTCATGCTTGTATGCTTTCTCTGATTTAAGAGGACAAAAACAGGTTTATTGTGCAGGAACACACTGGAGAGGAATAAAGACAAACATCAGTCTTTGCCGGGTCTTCATAATATGACGAGCGTCGCCAGTGTGTTTTGCATGCTGACATAAGCACACGCGCCTTTATCACATCTATGGTATGACGAATAAATGAGATGCAATTTAAAAACAACTATGATTAGTAAGAATCCCCAGTGTGAGCAATGGAAGGACACCCATAGGAGGACGAGTAATTTCATCAAGCACAAAGTTAGCAGTCAAAATGAGTGTGTGCTTGCATATGCGTGTATTATAGGAAACAGTGTAAAAAAAGACAACACACATTCAGTGTAAATTATATTAGGGCAAAATCATGACAAACATGTTTTTTTTATATTACTTATTATTTAACTTACTATATTATTTAACTTGATTTAATAAGTTAAATCACCTTTTAACTAATATTTTAGGTTATACAAAGTATAATTATTAGTTTTAGTCAGTGTGATTGATCCAAGTTGAGATGACTAGAACAGTAATTTGATTAAAATACCAAACTTTAGCGTAGCAAGATTTACTTTAACAGTGTGTGAATCAATAATTAGTCATGCTAAACAAAATAACTGCACAATATATTATTATACATGATATGAAACTTCAATCATAATGGTATGAGATACTTTGCTGTATTACAGTATATAAAGTAACACATAAACAACACAAAAATAAATTATTAGTGATTGATTAAATAAATGAACTAATATTAATATGAGAGAATGTTTAATATCCAAAAATAAATAAATATATAAATAATTGTACCCATACACTCCTGTGCTCTATTAAATAAATAAATATCCATCCAATCAGTGTCATTACGCAGTCAAATATAGTCAGAATATATCATTATCAATATGCAGTCACAATACATCATTATCAGTATCATTATGCAGTCAAAATATGCAAAGTTAATAATAATAATAATAATGATAATAATAATAATAATAATAATGATAATAGATTAAATATATTAACTAATATTAATGAGGATGGTCAATATCAAAAATCAAAAAATAATAATTGTACCCATACACTCCTGTGCTATATAAAACATAAATAAATAAATAAATAAATAAATAAATAAATAAATAAATATCAAATCAGTTTCATTACGCAGCCAAATATAGCCACAATATATAATTAATGATTTGCAGTCCCAATACATCATTATTAGTATCATTAGCAAGTCAAAATATACAAAAGTTAATAATAATAATAATAATAATAATAATAATAATAGTGACTGATTAAATAAATTAACTAATATTAATATGAGAGGATGTTCAATATCAAAAATTTAAAAATATTAATTGTACCCAAACACTCCTGTGCTATATAAAACATAAATAAATAAATAAATAAATAAATAAATAAATAAATAAATATCAAATCAGTATCATTACGCAGTCAAATATAGTCACAATATATCATTATCAGTATCTTTATGCAGTCAAAATATACGAAAGTTCTGGAGTTGGTTGGGTATTATGACTCATATTTTACTTAAGCAACACTGTAAATACATCCGTAAATGATCAGTTTTCAGTATTTTGTGATTCATATTTTTTTCATATTTTCATATCATATTCATATTTTATTCATGTTTGTTTGTATGCTTTTATATTGCATTATTGGACTTTTGATCTTTGTTCTAAGAACTTTTGGTGCTAAAAAGATTGAAAAGGTGACTTTTATTGTCATTTCTAATAGTTTAAAGTGATATATCGTCTGTATTGGTGTAGTAAATTACTGTACAAAACTTTGTTAATAAACTGCCAACACTTTTCCAGTTATTCTGAGACTTAATTGTCTATATATTATTTCATATACACAATATATTGTCTCAAACAACAAAAAATGTCAATAAAAGTAACCGCAGAGTTCAATTTTCAACATTAAAATTCAACAGAGCAGAGATAAGTCACATAATGCAAACCATAACTATAAATAAAAGCAAAAAGAAGCCTGTGAATCACAAAATAACACAAAACTGATATTTTTGACCATGCAAAGCTGCATTCATTTCATTTAAAGTACAGTAAATATACAGTCAAATTGTGAAAGGCTATTAAAATTGAAAGTAACTACTGTGTGTTTGATTATATATATAAAACCTAACTTATTCTTAAATTTCAACATTATATATAAATATATTAATTAAATGCAATCAAAATATATAAAAGTTCTGGAGTTGGTTGGGTGTTATGACTAATATTTTACTTGAACCACACTGTAAATACATCCATAAATCATCAGTTTTCAGTATTTTGTGATTCATATGTTTGTTTTTATGATTTAGTATTGCATTATTGGATCCTTAATCTTTGTTCCATAATGCAAATCATAACTATAAATAAAAGCAAAAAGAAGCCTGTGAATCACAAAATAACACAAAACTGATATTTTTGACCATGCAAAGCTGCATTCATTTCATTTAAAGCACAGTAAATATACAGTCAAATTGTGAAAGGCTATTAAAATTGAAAGTAACTACTTTGTGTTTGATTATATATAAAAAAAAAACTAATGTATTCTTGAATTTTTAACATGATATATTTATCAATCAGATGTAATCAAAATATACAAAAGTTTTGGAGTTGGTTGGATGTTAAAACTTATGTTTTACTTAAACCACACTGTAAATACATCCATAAACGATCAGTTTTCAGTATTTTGTGATTCATATGTTTGTTTGTATTCTTTAATATTGCATTATTGGATCATTGATCTTTGTTCCAACAACTTTTAATGCAAAAAAGATTGAAAAAGTGACTTTTATTGTCATTTCTAATAGTTTAAAGTGATATATCATCTGTATTGGTGTAGTAAATTACTGTACAAAACTTTGTTAATAAACTGCCAACACTTTTAAAGTTATTCTGAGACTTAATTGTCTATATGTTATTTCATATACACAATATATTATCTCAAATGACTGAAATGTCAATAAAAGTAACCGCAGAGTTCAATTTAAACATCAAAATTAGACAGAGCAGGGATAAAAGTCCCATAATGCAAATCATAAGCATAAATAAAAGCAAAAAGAAGCCAGTGAAGCACTAAACAACACAAAACTGATATTCTTGACCATGCAAGGCTGCATTTATTCAATATCCGATCAGTAAATATACAGTAAAATTGTGAAATGCTATTAAAATTGAAAGCAACCATTTTGTGTTTGATTATACATACATAAAAGTCAATTTACTTCTGGATATTCAACATGATTCTTTAGAAAGTGCTGCTGATTAAAGCTGAGATAATGAAAGTTACCATATTACGATACACACACACACACACTTTTTATCCAGGACACGACGCAGCGAGACAAAAATACAAGCTTACACTAAATCTTAGAGTTGAATTAGTGCAGTATCTGAATTAACTCACCACAAACACTACAGGAGTTAGTCAGACACTAGGAAACACAATACGCGGTTTCTCATCGCCTTCTCGCCAATAATTCAGCATATTAGACTAACTACATTAACACACTTTTTAATCTACAAATCCAAACATCAAGTATTTGCACCTCTGATAAACGTATAGGAGCTAATCTTCAGACGGTGCCAGTTTTTGAGGTTGTGTGGGAGCCGACAGTCTTCAGAGGCGAGTGTTTTTGCTCTAAAATGAGGTCAAAGATTATTCGTCTGAGAGTGATTGTGAATCTCCAGGTTTTATTTAAGGCATAAAAATACAACAACAACAACAAGGAGAGAAAGCTATAGCCGTCGCGAGAAAGTGTGTGTCTGAAACGGCCGCTGCTGAGACGGATAAAAATAGCACCTTCAAAATGGTAAACAAAACAGTTGAACAGGAAGTGAGAGCCTAATATCAGAGCTCGACAGGAGACGCTTCAGAAGAAAACATCTTCCAGATTATTCTGGAAATCCGAGTCTTGATTTATTGACGTTAACAGTATCACTAAGGTTTAAATGTGACCTCAAGGTAATCAAAAGGTCAAATCTTAAGGCCTATAGTGTGAACAGCACATTAAAGGTAAACAAATGCATGCATTTACATGGTGTTTCACTCAAATAAATGAGCATAATTGTATTTAAACGTGTTCATATTTAAATATGAACATTTATTAAGCAAGATTAGGATTTGAAGTTAAATGATGCATTGGTTAAAAAGTGTTTTAACTAGGTTAAAATGAAATGTTCTGATGAAACCGGATGACAGACTATGAAGCCTATAGAGTAAATAGCACTTTAAAGGTAAACAAATGCATACATTTATATAGTGTTTTACTTAAATAAATGACCATATTTGTATTTAAATGTGTTATTATTTAAATATGAACAACTATTAAGTATAATAGGATCTAAAGTTAAATGATGCATGACTTAAAATGTGTTTTAACCAGGTTTATAATTAAATACCTCGATGAAACTGGATGACAGACTATCAAGTCAATTAAATTATGAGGCCTATAGTGTAAACAGCACATTAAAGGTAAAAAAATGCATGCATTTACAGTGTTTCACTCAAATAAATGAGCATATTTGTATTTAGATGTCTTAATATTTAAATATGCACATTTATTAAGGATAACTAGGATCTGAAGTTAAACGATGCATGGGTTAAAATGTGTTTTAACCAGGTTTATCTGAAATGTTCTGATGAAACTGGATGACAGACTAACATTAGGATTCCTATAGTGTAAACAGCACTTAAAAGTAAACAAATGCATGCATTTACATAGCGATACACTCAAATAAATGTGCATATTTGTATTTAAATGTGTTAATATTTAAATATGAACGGCTAATAAGTATAATAAGATCTAAAGTTAAAAGATGCATGGGTTAAAATGTGTTTTAAGCAGGTTTATATGAAATGTTCTGATTAAACTAGCTGACAGACTAAAATTTTATCAAATTAATTCAATTGTGAGGCCTACAGTGTAAATAGCACCTTTAAAATAAACAAATGCATGCCCTTACATAGTGTTTCACTCGAATCTTAACACAGTTAAATACAAATATGTACATTTATTTAAGTTTGAGCATTTATTAAGTATCTAAAGTTAAATGATGCATGTGTTCAAATGTGTTTGACATCTCAAACTAGGTTTTAATGAAATGTTCTGATAAAACTGGACACATTTAATGATGGTAATGTGTATATGGTGATTGTATCAACAAATGCATGCATTAAAATCACAAAATGGAGTGCTGAACAAGTCAGCTACTTCTAAGTCTTTCCCTAAAATCATCCTGCGATCAATTTCAGCACGAACTGAAAGAAATATCGAGTCCACGAATCGTCGTAAAATCTGTAGTTTCAAATGAGAGAAATAATGAGTCATAACCGAAATGAATATCACAAATGGTGTCTTTAAGATGTCTGTTTCAAAACATTGGTGGCCTGATAAAAACATCTCTCTCTTTTTTTTTTCTCTCTCTCTCTCTCTCTCTTGACTTTTTGATGGGCATTTGTTGTTGCTGAAAAGGTTAAAGATGTTTTTCCAGTCGAAACTTGAGTGGGTTGAACATGCTCAAGAAGCAAATTTCCCCTTGTCTATTCTATAATATCACCTAAACCATCAGTTTCAAAATGACTTAAAGATTTATTTATATAAAAACAAACTACAAAACAAATGTATCTCCAAATTTAGCTTTGCACCATAACTCTAAAATCACAATTTGCAGATGCACAAACAAACCTGTAAACAACTTTGTAAAAAAGCTAAACTGAATTAGTTTAGAGCTTTTACAAATATTCAATCATGATTCTTTCATCTGACTCAAATGTTAGAAATTGTATTCTTAAATTATAGCTCATCAAATGTACAATTTGGAAGGAGTTTAACCATGTGAAGAACTCAATGCAGGTTTTAAAAACCAAAACAACCCAAGAATGAACTCGACAGCTTTCACATCCTAAAATAGAAAAATCGGCACATTTTCGTGAAATATAAATGATGACACAAAAGTGCACACGGTTTACTCGGCATCACTTGATCAGAATTAGTCATTTAAAACAGAGAAGTGTGTTTGATGAGCCTCCGTGGTTAAGAAAGAGGAGCAAACATTCGTGGGCAGAGTGTCGAATCCTTTCCTGTCTTTTCTGTCCTACGATGTACAAAATAAGACGAGCAAGATTACTAACAAACTATAAAATATGTGAGATCTTTGGTCATCTGATATCAGTGTGTTTTAGTGCTGCACAGATGAAGGCAGAACTTTGTGGAGAAGATCAAAACAAATGCACTTTTCTCTGTCACAGCAGCTCGGTTTTGTTGTGGTGCACATCACACAATTTAATGCTTCATAATGTCAATTACAAATGTGCACGTGTTGCTTTTGATTTCTGTATTTTGGATGAGTTGCATTTTCATGCAACAAGCTTTACTAAATAACAAATAAATGAAACACTTGTCTGAAATATTCAACACGCCTCGAGTGTTTTAATCGACGCAAATGATGACAGCTTTCAAAAACGTCTGGTTTGAGTAAAATCATACGCAGGGTTTCTTGACTTCTGATAACAAGTTACACCTACACACTGACAATTAATACTGAAACTTTCACAGTCAACACAGATCAGCCCTCGGCATGGCTCATCCACTCTTACCCACATTGTTTTTCAAGGTTTATAATTAAATTCCTTATTATTCTTATATTAGTCAGCACTGACTTGTCTTGAACAACAACTACAAATTGCATGTGAAAAATCTCGAAACAAAATCGACCTGGATGACTCAATAACGCCGCTGCGTGCGGTTTAAAATAATTTTTCTGCATTTATAAGTGATTTATTTAACAGCATAAAGGTCATTAGGTGAAAGCTGATCTCCTTTCTTATTTTTGGTGGAAACTCGGATGCTTTATGAAATCTGCCTCATTTCCTTTGCCTCATAAAACGATCCGAGATAAACAATGAAAACACAAAAAAGCAAACATTTGAGCAAGTGCTGCTAAAGTGTCCATTGTGTGCAGCTGGGTATTTTTTGTGCTTTTCTTTGCTGTATGCGGGAGTGTTTACGAGACTGCCGTTAAAACGTCTGCAGCAGCCCTCCTACTGCCTGAGCAAAGCAGAAAGCACACAACCACAGGTGGGAGTACACACACACACAATGCACAGGCATGCACAATCACACACTGAACGCTATACACTTACATGCATAAAACCACTAAGGTGAATTTTTGAAATGTAACAATGATTAAAATGCGTCACTGAATGCATCTAAATGTACACTTCTTACTTTTCGGCATCAGATTAGATTTGTAGTCCTGACCCATTAGCCAGATCTCACTTTAAACGGCCTGAAGTTCTTAAGAAGATCTTTTTACATGCTTAAAAGTTAATTTACTAACATGAACAAACATATAGTAATATATTTATTACAGTATTTATTCATCTTTGTTAGCATTAATGTTATTTAAGTCAAATAATGTTAGGTTATGTCAACTCACAGTGCATTCATGTCATTTTTAATTAAACATTAGGTAATATTGAACCATGATTAATAAATACTGTACAATATTATTCATACTTAGTTAATGTTAGTAAAAACTAATGCATTATTTAGCATTATTCTAAAGTGTTACTTATAAAGGTTCATGCAAAAACAAAATACAAAACAAAACAATAGCGCACTCACGCACATGCATAAAACCACTAAGGTGAATTCTGAAATGTAACAATGACAGATCTTGATTAAAACGTGTCACTGAATGATGCAATGCATCCAAATGTACAGTTCTGACAGTGTGGCTTGTTTTAATTTGCATTTATTGGCATCAGATTAGATTTGTAATCCTGACCCATTAGCCAGATCCCACATTAAACGGCATGACGTACTTATAAAGATCTTTTTACATGCATAAAATAATGGTCCATTAATTAATTTAGTTGATTTACTAACTTAAACAATTAGTAATAGATTTGTTACAGTATTTATTCATCTTTGTAAGCATTTGTGTTATTTAAGTCAATTTTTTTAGGTTATGTTAACTCACAGTGCATTAATGTCATTTTTAATAAGACATTAGGTAATATTGAACCATGATTAATAAATACAGTACAATATTATTCATACTTAGTTAATGTTAGTAAATACATAAACTAATGGAGCATTATTCTAAAGTGTTACTCTTAAAGGTTCATGCAAAAACTAAATACAAAAACAAAACAATACCGCACTCACACACATGCATAAAACCACTAAGGTGAATTTTGTAATGTAACAATGACAGATCTGGATAAAACATGTCACTGAATGATGCAATGCATCTAAATGTACAGTTCTGACAGCGTGGCTTGTTTTTAGTTTCATTTATTGGCATCAGATTAGATTTGTAATCCTGATCCATTAGCCAGATCTCACTTATAATGGCCTGAATTACTTGAGAAGATCATTTTAAATGCATGATATAATAGTCTATTAGTTAATGTAGTTAATTTACTAACTTAAACAATTAGTAATATATTTATTACAGTATTTGTTCATCTTTGTTAGCATTAATGTTATGTAAGTTAAATAATGTTAGGTTATGTTAACTCACAGTGCATTCATGTCATTTTTAATAAGACATTAGTTAATATTGAACCATGATTAATAAATACAGTAAAATATTATTCATACTTAATGTAAGTAAATACATGAACTAATGCAGCATTATTCTAAAGTGTTACTCATAAAGGTTCATACAAAAACTAAAATATGACACAAAACAAAACAATACCGCACTCACACACATGCATGAAACCACTAAGGTGAATTATGAAATGTAACAATGACAGATCTTGATTAAAACGTGTCATTGAATAATGCAATGCATCTAAATGTACAGTTCTGACAGCGTGGCCTGTTTTTTTTTTTTTTTTTTGCATTTATTGGCATCAGATTAGATTTGTAATCCTGACCCATTAGCCAGATCCCACATTAAACAGCATGACGTACTTATAAAGATCTTTTTACATGCATAAAATAATGGTCCATTAATTAATGTAGTTAATTTACTAACTTAAACAATTAGTAATAGATTTATTAGAGTATTTATTCATCTTTGTTAGCATTTGTGTTAAGTCAAATTTTTTTAGGTTATGTTAACTCAGTGCATTCATGTCATTTTTAATAAGACATTAGGTAATATTGAACCATGATTAATAAATACAGTACAATATTATTCATACTTAGTTAATGTTAGTAAATACATGAACTAATGCAGCATTATTCTAAAGTGTTACTCATAAAGGTTCATCTAAAAACTAAAATATGACACAAAACAAAACAATACCGCACTCACACACATGCATGAAACCACTAAGGTGAATTAACAGTGTAACAATGGCAGATCTTGATTAAAACATGTCACTGAATGATGCAATGCATCTAAATGTACAGTTCTGACAGTGTGGCTTGTTTTTATTTGCATTTATTGGCATCAGATTAGATTTGTAATCCTGACCCATTAGCCAGATCCCACTTATAATGGCCTGAAATGCTTAAAAAAATCTTCTTACATGCATAAAATAGTTAATTTACTATCATAAACAATTAGTGATACATTTATTACAGTATTTACTCATGTTTGTCTACAATGTTTTTAGGTTAAATAACGTTAAGTTAACTCACAGTGCATTTATGTTATTTTTAATAAAGCATTAGTTAATATTGAACCATGATTAATAAATACAGTACAAAATTATTCATACTTAATGTTAGTAAATACATGAACTAATGCAGCATTATTCTAAAGTGTTACTCTTAAAAGTGTCAGTTGTACAGTCAGCCAATGTACTGAGACAGCAGCCTGCTTTTATTTTCAACTTTTGGCATCAGATTAGCTTTGTAATCCTGACCAGTTAGTCAGATCTCACTTTAAAATGCCTAAAAATTCCTAAAAGGATCTTTTTACAGGCATAAACTAAAATATGAGACAAAACAATCCTGCACTCACACACATGAACAAACACAACAAACAATCCTGCACTCACACACATGAATAAACACAACAAAGGTGAATTTTGAAATGTAACACTGGCAGATCCTGATTAAAATGTGTCCCTGATTAATGCATCGCATCCAAAAGTACAGTTCTAATGCAGTGGCCTGTTTTTATTCCTATTTTTTTGCATCGGATTTGATAAGTAATCCTGACCCATTAGCCAGATTTCACTTTAAACGGCCTGAAATGCTTGAAAAGATCTTCTTACATGCATAAAATAATAGTTCATTAGTTAATTTATTTACTAACATGAACAAACTATTAGTAATACACTTTTTACAGTATTTATTCATGCCAGTTAACATTAGTAATGTTATTTAAGTTAAATAACGCTTGGTTAACTCAATGTCATTTTAATAAGGCATTAGTTAACATTGAACCATGGTTAATAAATGCTTTGCAATATTACCTAATGGAGCATTATTCTAAAGTGTTACTCATAAAGTTCATGCAAAAACTAAAATATGAGATAAATCAATACCGCACTCACACACATGCATAAAACCACTAAGGTGAATTTCTGATTAAAGCGTGTCCCTGAATGATGCAATGCATCTAAATGTACAGTTCTGACACACTGGCCTGTTTTTATGTGCATTTTTGGGCATCGGATTAGAAATATAATCCGGACCCATTAGCCAGATCTCACTTTAAAATGCCTGAAATACTTAAAAGGATCCTGTTACATGCATAAAAGGTAACGTTACAGGCATAAAATGCAATGCTGCACTTACACACATGCATAACACTACTAAGAAATGTAACATCTATTACAAGACCTGGATGTGAGTCCATTGAAACATCACTAAATGGTGTCTACAGGCATACTTCTGAGACCATGGCCTGCTTTATGGTGCCAAATTATTTACCCAACAGATAGATCTCACTTGAAAATTAATAAAACCTTCAAAAGCTGTTATTGCATACACACAAACTGAACAAGAAAACAATATCATCTTTTCAGAGCCGATTCGTCATACATTTAATGAAGTCTGCATCAATTATTTAGCTCTTTTCCTGTTTATTATTATGACGCTGCGCTTTAAATATAAAGCTGAGTGGTGAAGAACTAAAATAAATATGCATTTATTCTATTTATAAGCACTGATTAAAATATTTGTAAGCATATTTTGACTGCAAAACTAAGGTAGGCCTATAAAAAACTAAATCTTAAGAATATCATCATCATTTACCCTGTAAAACAGGTAATTGCAAGATTTTGTAAAGATATTGATTTAAAATGTACTTTCTGTAACGATAACGAAGAGAGTATTGTTCATTTATTTTATGATTGTGTTCATACACAATTGTTTTGGTGTGGTCTTTTCTCTTTTGTTAAGCAGAGTACGAATATTGCATTGGAATTCAAAGAAAAAGATGCTTTATTTTTTATGAGAATACAAATGACTTAACATTTTGGCATATTGTTAATTTGCTCGCTATATATGGAATTTGTTTTATTAATAAATTTAAATGGGCTGTGAAAAAACCTAATTTTAAAAGTCATTACCTAGGCACGATAAAAGAAACAAAAAATACCAAAGTAAAAAGAACTGTTAATTATTGTAAAACCTTAAATTTAGTTTTTTGAATAATTGTTTTTTATACTGTGTTCTAAAATTGCAATAATTTTTTTTTTTGTATAAAAAATAAGAATATCATCATCATTTACAAGAACTAATTAAAACATAGATTATTATATAGACTAAATCAAACCTAAATGTATGTGGACATTAAAACATGCCTTATTATATTAAAAACATGACTAGAAATCAAACCTAATAGATGTGACATTAAAACATGCATTACTGACATCACATGACTAGAAATAAAAAAAAATGCATGTGGACATTAAAACATGCAATATTGAAAACACATGACTAGAAATTAAACTGAATGCATGTGGACATTAAAGCATGCCTTATTATATTGACATCACATGACTAGAAATCAAACCTAATAGATGTGGACATTAAAACATGCATTACTGACATCACATGACTAAATTAAACCGAATGCATGTGGACATTAAAACATACCTCATTGACATCACATGACTAAATCAAACCGAGTGCATGTGGACATTAAAACATGCATTACTGACATCACATGACTAAATTAAACCGAATGCATGTGGACATTAAAACATGCCTCATTGACATCACATGACTAGAAATCAAACCGAATGCATGTGGACATTAAAACATACCTCATTGACATCACATGACTAGAAATCAAACCGAATGCATGTGGACATTAAAACATACATTATTGACATCACATGACTAGAAATTAAACCGAATGCATGTGGACATTAAAGCATGCCTTATTATATTGACATCACATGACTAGAAATCAAACCGAATGCATGAGGACATTAAAACGTGCATTATTGACATCAAATGACTAGAAATTAAACCAAATGCATGTGAACATTAAAACATGCATTACTGACATCACATGACTAGAAATCAAACCGAATGCATGTGGACATTAAAACATGCATTATTGACATCACATGACTAGAAATTAAACTGAATGCATGTGGACATTAAAACATGCATTATTGACATCACATGACTAGAAATTAAACCAAATGCATGTGAACATTAAAACATGCATTACTGACATCACATGACTAGAAATCAAACCGAATGCATGTGGACATTAAAACATGCATTATTGACATCACATGACTAAATCAAACCGAGTGCATGTGGACATTAAAACATGCATTACTGACATCACATGACTAGAAATTAAACCGAATGCATGAGGACATTAAAACATGCATTATTGACATCACATGACTAAATCAAACCGAGTGCATGTGGACATTAAAACATGCATTACTGACATCACATGACTAGAAATTAAACTGAATGCATGAGGACATTAAAACATGCATTACTGACATCACATGACTAGAAATCAAACCTAATAGATGTGGACATTAAAACATGCATTATTGACATCCCATGACTAAATCAAACCGAGTGCATGTGGACATTAAAACATGCATTACTGACATCACATGACTAGAAATTAAACTGAATGCATGTGGACATTAAAACATGCATTATTGACATCACATGACTAGAAATTAAACTGAATGCATGTGAACATTAAAACATGCATTATTGACATCACATGACTAGAAATCAAACCGAATGCATGTGGACATTAAAACATACCTCATTGACATCACATGACTAGAAATCAAACCGAATGCATGTGGACATTAAAACATACATTATTGACATCACATGACTAGAAATTAAACCGAATGCATGTGGACATTAAAGCATGCCTTATTATATTGACATCACATGACTAGAAATCAAACCGAATGCATGAGGACATTAAAACGTGCATTATTGACATCAAATGACTAGAAATTAAACCAAATGCATGTGAACATTAAAACATGCATTACTGACATCACATGACTAGAAATTAAACTGAATGCATGAGGACATTAAAACATGCATTATTGACATCACATGACTAGAAATTAAACTGAATGCATGAGGACATTAAAACATGCATTACTGACATCACATGACTAGAAATCAAACCGAATGCATGTGAACATTAAAACATGCATTATTGACAACACATTACTAGAAATTAAACTGAATGCATGTGGACATTAAAGCATGCCTTATTATATTGACATCACATGACTAGAAATCAAACCTAATAGATGTGGACATTAAAACATGCATTACTGACATCACATGACTAGAAATCAAACCTAATAGATGTGGACATTAAAACATGCATTATTGACATCACATGACTAAATCAAACCGAGTGCATGTGGACATTAAAACATGCATTACTGACATCACATGACTAAATTAAACCGAATGCATGAGGACATTAAAACATGCATTATTGACATCACATGACTAAATCAAACCGAGTGCATGTGGACATTAAAACATGCATTACTGACATCACATGACTAGAAATCAAACCTAATAGATGTGGACATTAAAACATGCATTATTGACATCACATGACTAAATCAAACCGAGTGCATGTGGACATTAAAACATGCATTACTGACATCACATGACTAGAAATTAAACCGAATGCATGAGGACATTAAAACATGCATTATTGACATCACATGACTAAATCAAACCGAGTGCATGTGGACATTAAAACATGCATTACTGACATCACATGACTAGAAATTAAACCGAATGCATGAGGACATTAAAACATGCATTATTGACATCACATGACTAAATCAAACCGAGTGCATGTGGACATTAAAACATGCATTACTGACATCACATGACTAGAAATTAAACTGAATGCATGAGGACATTAAAACATGCATTACTGACATCACATGACTAGAAATCAAACCTAATAGATGTGGACATTAAAACATGCATTACTGACATCACATGACTAGAAATCAAACCTAATAGATGTGGACATTAAAACATGCATTATTGACATCCCATGACTAAATCAAACCGAGTGCATGTGGACATTAAAACATGCATTACTGACATCACATGACTAGAAATCAAACCGAATGCATGTGGACATTAAAACATGCATTACTGACATCACATGACTAGAAATTAAACTGAATGCATGTGGACATTAAAACATGCATTATTGACATCACATGACTAGAAATTAAACTGAATGCATGTGAACATTAAAACATGCATTATTGACATCACATGACTAGAAATTAAACTGAATGCATGTGAACATTAAAACATGCATTATTGACAACACATGACTAGAAATTAAACTGAATGCATGTGAACATTAAAACATGCATTATTGACAACACATGACTAGAAATTAAACTGAATGCATGTGAACATTAAAACATGCATTATTGACATCACATGACTAGAAATTAAACTGAATGCATGTGAACATTAAAACATGCATTATTGACAACACATGACTAGAAATTAAACTGAATGCATGTGGATTATCAATTAATCCTATTAAATGTGGGACAGGGATAATTATGGTTGCCACCGTAATCAGAGCTGTGCTCCCGCTGATGCGTGATAATGTGTGCTCATTACACACACACGCACAAAGAAATAATGCAAGAACAGTCCGTAAATTGATAGTTATACAGAAACGCTTGACACGTGCTACGAAACCCGACATGAAGCGCAAACCAGAGGCTTTCTGAATAATGCTCGGTGGAGGTTCCTGGAATGTTTGTCTTAACACAAAGATCATGAGCATACAGATAAACCAAATTACGCCCGAAAACAAAACTCAAAACTGAAAAAGTTCTGTGGTTTTCACAAAGAGAGAGAGAGAGGGAGTAAGAGAGAGAAAGAAGAGAGAAAAAAAAAGTCACAATTTATTCAGGCCGAGAAGTGCACTATATTTTGTGGAGGATATGGTATTTTAGATTGACATTTAAACATCCTATGCTTTTGGTTGGTGCCATCTGTGCATTCAAAACCAGCCCACGCACCCAAAACACAACACTCTCCTCTATTATCTCTCACTTCTTTCTCCGCCGAGCTGTTTTTTTAATATCCTGCATGCATTCAGTCAGTGTCGGAAAACTCATCTTACAAGTAATGATCACTCTGAGAAGGCATCGCTGATGGTAAATGTAAACAAAAGGCAATATTGTAGCTCAAAAATGCGCAAACACAAAGAAACATCTATTCCAGTGTGCACAAAAGGCAACAGATTTTGCTTTCCCAAAAGACTAGTGCAGCTGTTCTTCAAAGACACAAATGAAAGGTTAAAGGTCACAGTGAAATAGGCCGACGGTTTCCAGAGAGGGAATTAAAAAAACATCAATAGAAAACAGACTGAGTTAGATGTCTAGTGAACTGAAGAGTTCACATTGTTAAATACAGCACACCTTTTCCAAAGTGAAATTCACACACTTTTAAGTTTACAGGTGCATTTTGAGACTTTTTCAACACTTTACAAGTGTCACAAACAATATATTTACATGCACATGCATACTTTATACGCTGTAAAACATGATATGATCAATTAGGCATGACAGCATATGTTTTAAGCTCATTGTAACTTAATAAACTAAGTTAATCATGTTCTAACTTAATTTAATAACTGTTTTAACTCAGTTTAACATAATGTATGTTCAATGGACTCTTAAGGTTAATTCGATTCAGCTTAAATATTTAAGGCAACGAGGATATTTTTACAGTGTAACATCATATAAGATGATATTTGTTATAGTATAGTATATCACTGTCTCTGCAGGTTTCACCAAGTCAAATGTAAGACTTTTTCAAGACCATTACGAATACAATTTCAGACTAACGCAGGTATAAACACTAAGCATTTTTTTTATAATGGACAGTGAATAAATTGTCCCCTCCAAAAAATCTTATATTGTCATTTCTCAGCCACATACTTATAATAATGTGTCAAAACAAGCAAACTCTGGTTGTATAAAGGAAGAGTTCAATGCAAAAACCTTGAAATGTCATCTGAAATTGTCTTCTCTGTTCAGTAAATCCACGTTTGTCAAATTGGTGCTTTGCATTGCCTTTACAGTGAAATATCTGCACAAAAATATTGAGGCAAAATGCAAAATTTTAGAAGAAAAGTTTTTTGCCTCTGAACTTTTCAAATCCACTTCAAAAAATGAGCTAAAAATGTTACCATTGTTAAATGTTTTATTGAGATGGATTGTTGGTGAGTGGATAAGTGTTGGCCTGATTAAGCAGCTTTATATGGACAAAGGAAAATTAAGACTTGTTTAAAATGATTTAAGACCTACAAGACAATACTTCAGTCAATTTAAGACTTTTTAAGGACAAAAATTTGGTTGAAATTTAAGGCATTTTAAGACCTTGCAGACACCCCGTATAGTATAGTATAATATAGTATAGTATAGTACAGTACAGTATAGTATCGTATAGTATAGTACAGTATAGCATAGTATAGTTCAGTAAGTATTGTATAGTATAGTACAGTATAGTACAATCTAGTCTAGTATATTAAAGTAAGTATAGTATAGTACAGTATAGTATCGTATAGTATAGCAGAGTAGGTATAGTATAGTGTAGTATAGTATAGTAAAGTATAGTATAGTAGGTATAGTATAGTATGGTATATTATAGTATAGTATAGTATAGTAGGTATAGTATAGTATAGTATAGTATAGTAGGTATAGTATGGTATGGTATGGTATGGTATAGTATAGTATAGTATAGTATAGTATGGTATGGTATGGTATAGTATAGTATAGTATAGTATAGTATAGTATAGTATAGTATAGTATAGTATAGTATAGTATAGTATAGTAGGGTTTCTGCAGGTTTCACCTCAAATGTAAGACCTTTTCAAGACCATTATGAATACACTTTCAGACTGGCGCAGGGATAAACACTAATAATTTTTTTTTATAATGGACAGTGAATAAATTGTCCCCTAAGAAAATTTAGTATTGTAATTTCTCAGCCACATACTTTAAATAATGTGTCAAAACAAGCAAACTGGGTGTATAAATGAAGATGCAAAAACCTCTTAGTCTTAGTCAAACTCTTTGCCATTTGAAATTGTCTTCTCTGTTCAGTAAATCCACTTTTATGGCAAAAACAGGTTCTTTGCATTGCTTTTACAGTGAAATAACTCCCCAAAAATATTGGGGCTGAGGAAAATGCTAATTTTAAAAGGAAATTATAGATAGCACTTAGAGGTTTTGCATCTAAACTCTTCAAATACACTTCAAAAATTGAGCTAATAAAAAGTAACCTTTGTTAAATGTTTTATTGAGATGGATTGTTGGTGAGTGGATAAGTGTTGGCCTGATTAAGCAGCTTTATATGGACAGATGAAAATTAAGACTTGTTTAAAAATGATTTAAGACCCACAAGACAATACTTCAGTCAATTTAAGGCCTAAAATTTTGTTTTTGAAATTTAAGACATTTTAAAACTTTTTAACACTCCGCAGACCCCCTGTATAGTATAATATAGTATAGTTTATAGGTTGTATAAATGAAAAGTTCAGACGCAAAACCTCTAAATGTCTCTAAAAAGCCTTTTTTGCAAGCTTTTGTGTGTGTTTCATTAAACCCATTTTTATGGCAAAAATTGTTTTTTGCATTGTCTTTAAAGTGAAATAACTCCACAAAAATGTTGGGACTAAAGAAAAAGATAGTTTTAGAAAAAAAAAAAATATATATAAATGTGTATTGTAAACGTGTCATTAAGTTTTAGGGAGTGTTGGTGACTGGTGTCAAAAGAAAAAGACAGACAAGACAATATTTCAGTGATTTTATCTTTGACCTTTTAAGACCCCGCAGACACCCTGTATAGTATAGTATAGTATAGTATAGTATAGTATAGTATAGTGTAGTGTAGTGTAGTATAATGTAGTGTAGTATAGTATAGTGTAGTACAGTACAGTATAGTTTAGTGCAGTATAGTATAGTGTAGTATAGTATACTGTAGTGTAGTGTAGTACAGTACAGTAAAGTATAGTATAGTTTAGTGCAGTATAGTATAGTATAGTATAGTATTCCAAGGAAATGTTTTGATGTTTTCCCCTAGTTTAGCACTGAATTAATGTTATTTACTGTCTTAAATGTTATTTACTTAAATCTTAAATTTGTCATTTTTCATCAAAAAATTATATTTATGTTAATTTCATGAATCATTCACTCATGAAGGGGTAATATCTATGCATTTAGCTTTCTGCCAAAGTTTAATTAAATAATGCAAATAAAAAAAGAATGCAAAAGTAATAAAAAGGCATTATTATTATTATTATTAACCTGCTTAATATCAATTAATTGCTCTGAAATAATACAAGTTAATCAATTATTATTATTAATTAATATCATTACTATCAAAGAAACACAATTACATTTTCAATTACGTTCATGTTACCTAAAAGATTCCCAGCATCCGTATGAACCAGGTAAACACCCTATGGGTGAATTAATTTTTGTGCGAATGAATTTGCATATCAGTTTTTGAAGTAAACTGCAGGCAATTATTTTTCATGTACATGCTTCCGTTTCCTCTCAGAAATTATTTTTTGTTGCTTGCTCAAACTGATTATTCAAAATGAGCTGAAAAAAGCAATTCTTGAGGATGACGTAATAGTCTTATGTTCAATCCACTTAAGGCAATGGTCTGGTTTTTGGTGTCAGATTAGTTGTGTAATGTCAACCCGACAGATTGAGTGCACTTGAAAATGAATAACACTTTAACATGCTGTTATTGCTATAATACAGATTGAACAGGCAACAATATCATCTTTTTGAGAGCCAACTTATCATTTATTTAATGTGGTCTGCATCATTAATTTGGCTCTTTTTCTGTTTATTACAATGTCACTGCACTTTAAATATAAAACTGGGAGGTGAGGAACTAAAATAAAAATGCTTTTCTGTTTTTTTTCTCTATATAGGATCAAAATATTTGTAGAAACACTGCAAAACTAAGGCTCAAAACTCTTGAGGTTTTTTGGGGGGACAACATACTTGTTTTATGTTCAATCTGCTTTAACTTGTAAAAACAATTGAGTTAACGTAATCAATTTGTATAGGAACAACATAAAGGAATTGCAGGGGAACCCAACATTTTCTACAGTGCAGATGCTTTCATCCAATGCAACTTACAGTGTAAAGTAAAACAACTGCAAAGCACAAACAGGTAAAGCCACAGATAAAATGAATCTGAAAATAAACAGGATCTATAATAATGTAAATAATGCAATCAGCTTATGAGCACATTACGTATTTCCTTGTCACGGCTTCAATATAAGCGGCCTTGCTCAATTTCCTCACTCAAAGCAGAACAATTGTGCCATCGAGGCGCTTTTAAATAAATACAACGTGGAAGTCAACTCCAGTTACACAGCATGTGCAATTTACAAAACTTCATCTCAGCTTTCGGGAGCATTATACGCTGCTCTTATCTTCTGTTATGTCACCGTCTTGTTTTCCTATTCTCAATTTTGGGAGCCCAGGGCAGTTTTCAGTCCATCACGGGTGGGGACTGTCACATCTACGTGATAAAAGGCCCAAATACAGCTGCTCTGAAAATCTCGCATCGGTTACACAAAGCTGGAAAAGCTTAATGCACATCAACAGAGCTAAACATGATACCGCGGTTTTCCTCATTTGATGGATGGCAGTGTTTAGAGTGACACATGGTAATAAGAGTAAATGCACTCATCTTAGAACAAGCGCTCATGACAATTACCTTCCCCCAGGTGTAAAATACTACAGTATTTTCTTTTTAAGAAAAAACTGAATAGAGATTTTGATAAAGTGGCTGTTTTCATCTTTCATGGACTTATATATACACACACACACATATATATATATATATATATATATATATATATATATATATATATATATATATATATATATATATACACATACAAACATATGCATATATATATATACATATGCATATATATATATATATATATATATATATATATATATATATATATATATATATATATATATATATATATATATATATATACATATACATACATATGCATATATATATATATATATATATATATATATATATATATGTATATATTACATTTATTTATATATAAATATATATGTGTATGTATATATATATATATATATATATATATATATATATATATTTACACATATATATTTATATATAAATAAATGTAATTATATATATATATATATATATATATATATATATATATATATATATATATATATATACACATACATATATATAAATGTAATATACATTATTATATGTAATAATATATGAACAATACATGTACGGCCTTTATTAAGCAAAGTTCAACACTTTCTAATGCCTTAACGACATCCAAAAACATGCTTGCTAACATAGTTAACATGTATATTCATTAATAAATACTGAAATAAATGTATTGTTCAATGTTTGTTCATGTTAGTAAATGCATTAACTAACACAAGCTAATTGCAAAGTGTTACGATGATGTTCTACTGTGTAGTATTTCACGGATAATACCTATGCTGCATATTTGGCTAATGCATAATGACTTCACAAAAACAGAATGCATTGAGAAGGACAATGGAAGTGATAAACTGGTCATGTGGCCATTTCCTGTTTAAAAAAAATACATCTTGTGAGCTGGTAAAGGGTGGGTCGAGAGACAAAAAAAAAAAAAATGGGTCACAGGTCTGTTTTGATCAAAGATAGATGGAAAAAAGTGCTTCAAATGCAAAATAATAAATGCAACCAACCGCATAGGAATACATGTGGAAATATCTTGATGCAATACAAGCATAGTTTTGGAAAATACAAATCAAAAGCTTTGTGTATGTGATTTTAAAAGCTGGGGATCGAATTTGTCAGTATTTTGGTGATGATTTATATCATAGTAATTCAAGGTAGATTAGTAATACAAATAAAAAACTGCATATAGGACTATAAATAACAAGGTGAAGTAAATTAAAACCGTTTATTAAGTACACACGGTTTATAGCAATAATCTGGAAGCATTTAAGTCTAGCCATGTGCTGGTTTAAGTGTCTGACTGTATGATAACCTTTGATAAAAATCCGTTTCAGTTCAGTTTATTTTTGTCATTCAAAACATCACAATAAATTGTAATTCAGAACGAAATTATGTTGCATCAGGCTCAACAAGAACATAAACAACAATCAGCATAATTTAATAAATATATAAAAATATAGTTATGTAAAATACAACCCAATTAAAAAAAACAGAAAGGAATAAAATAATATTTAAATAACTATTGCTATAAAAGTTATAATATTAACATTTTGTACAAATTTAACTATTTATTGATTTATTATTACATACTAGCTATCAATAGTGTTTGAGATACAATATTATTCAAAAGTCTTATAATGACAGGATGAAAACTGTAATAAAACCACACTCATTTGCTGCGTAGGCTTCTGTAACACCTGCCTGATGGCATGAGCATGAGCATGAGCAGACCATGGTCAGGTCACGGTTTCACGGTATTGTGATTGCAAAAATATGTCCTTATGTCCTTAAAATATGTCCTTTTTTAAATGTTTGGGTAAAACAACTTTTTTCTCTATTAGTATATGTTTTATTTTAGGAAACATTTATAATACACTGCTCGACAAAATGAAGGGAACACTTAAACAACACAATGTAACTGCAAGTGTTCCCTTTATTTTGTCGAGCAGTGTATATTGGAACAGCAAACATGTCAGGCTAAATAATTAAAAGAAATCATTGACCTCTGCTATTGTCATTAGTTTTAAAAAGACACACATTAAAAAAAACTTATATATAACTAGGGCCAGACAGAATCTGCAGACATTTTTTTGCTATTTCTGCACAGAATTTTGTAAAAATGAATGACTTTAAGAGTATCATAACTAAAAACTTTATATATCAAGTGAAAAAAAAAAAATGTTTGTAACTTTTATTTAAGGTTTACAATGCCAATACATTCAGATCCACTCATTTGGTAAACAAAGCACGTCTTTCTTATAATATATCTACTAAAAGACAGAAGATATTGCTTTACAAACTGTATTGTAAATAAATCAAATGAACATTTTCAAATTAGACAATAATATTACTGAAATTAATTTAAAAACTTAATAAATATAACATTACACAAGTAAATAAATAGACTCAATGATGGGCTAAATCTGTGCGCACGGATTCTGTGAGGGCTTACATAGGAATAGTAGAACAGATTATTTTAGCAGTTTTAAAACCTTGACGTTTCCAAATCGCAGTAAACCTTGAAACCGGTTATCATCTCATGCCTATTTGAGTCTTTAATAAATTGGGTCTATTTTAATTAAAGAGAGCTGGGGGCAAAAGCTAATAATAAAATGCTTAATGCAAAAAACTAATAGCAACTAACAAAAATATATATATATTTTAAAAAGACCTGAAATCCTGTAGGATTTGGTAATAAGTTAAAACTAAATCAGTTATATAAAAATAGACAACATACACTGTCAAAGTGTATTTTTTTATTTATTATATCCATAAATAAGCAGGTTTCTGTGTTTTGTGATTCTTGTTTTTACTTTTTCCCAGTTTATTTATGCTTTTGAATTGCATTATGGGAGCTTGGTATTTCTTCCAACAACTTTTAACCATGAAAAATTTGGAAAAGTGACTTTTATTAACATTTGTAATAGTTTAAAGTGATATATCGTCTGAGTTTGTGTTGTATATTATGCTACAAACACCTTGTAATGAACTGCCAGTACATTTACTGTAATTTTACAGACTTATTTCTCCATATTTTATTTCTTATACATTATATTATTTACTAAAATGTCAATAAAAGTCACTTTGTTCATCTGTAGAGTTGAATTTTTAACATCAAAAATCAACAGAGCAAACTTTTAATGCAATTCACAACCTTAAATAAACAGGAAACACTTGTGAATCACAACAGAAACACAGAGTAACTAACTGTGTTCATTAATTAACTGACATTTCTTCCGTTTAGACGAGTTAAAACATGCAAGATAACATAAAACGCAGCCTACATTATAAAACAAAACCCCTGCATATATTAAAGTGTGTATAAATACAGATTTTGGTCATAAACTAGTATGTAATGCAAAAGATTTTACATGCCAGAGGTTGCATTTTTTAACTTTCTATTCTAATATGAATATTTATACACTCCACTATTTAATCTTGAGGACGCTGGCTCATTTTTTCGCATGACAAACAACTTTTTTAAACGGTGTCAAAACCAAAAGTCCTGAAGCAAAACCAAAATCATCAAATCGATGCTTCAGAACAAAGAGAACATCTGACAAAGTGCTTCCTATACCCTCGACGCACACAAAAACACACACACACACACACACACACACACACACACACACACGCACACACGCACGCACGCACACACACACTTATGTAAATATTTATCCAAAAAGATATTACCAATATTTTAAAAAGAGCTGAAATCCTATAGGATTTGGCCATCAGTTTATACTAAACCAGTTAATGAAAAATGACAACCTACACTGTCAATTATATCCGTAAATAAGCAGTTTTCTGTACACTGAAAAAAAAGTTGTCTGCAAAATTGTTGCAAACAATCTATTTGTGTTGAATTTGAACAAACAAGTTAAATTTAGTAATGTTCAACTTCATTTATTTGTTTAAATTCAACATAAACAAATTGTTTACAACCACTTAAACAAAAGTAAATTCAAGGAATCATCTTTGAATATTTTTTTTCAGTGTATTTTGTGACTCTTGTTTTCACATTTTTCACAGTTTATTTCTGTTTTTGAATTGCATTATGGGAGCTTGATCTATCTTCCAACAATTTTTAACCTTAAAAAGTAGAAAAAGGTGACTTTTATTAACATGTTTAATAGTTTAAAGTGATACATTCCCTGGGTTGTGTTGTATTTTACGCTACAAAAACCTTAAACTGCCAGTACATTTTCCTATTATTGTACACACTTCTCCATATATTATTTCCTATACTCTTATATTCTTTCAAACTACTTAATATGTCAATAAAAGTCACTTTGTAAAACTATAGAGTTGAATTTTCAACATCAAAAGTCGACAAAGCAGATATCAACATCCCATTAACAACGATAAATAAACAGAAAACATTTATGATACTGTCAATAAAAGTGATTTATATAACAGACGTTGTTTACGGTGTAAACAAGTTGCTCGATATTCTCTTATCTGCCTAAAAACATGCAAGATTAAATAAAACCACCTACATTTTAATATAGGACATTATAAATACAGCGTTTGGTCATAATTTCAGATTTCAAAAACTGCTATGAAACATTTTCTTAACTTTGCATTTTAAAATGAATATTTATACACTCCACTGTTTGATCTTGAGGGCGCTTGCTCATTTTTTCACATGACAAACAACTTAAAACGGTGTCAAAACCAAAAGTCCTGAAGCAAAACCAAAATCATCAAATCGATGCTTCAGAACAAAGAGAACATCTGACAAAGTGCTTCCTATACCCTCGACGCACACCGCAAACGGTCACACACACACACAAACACACAACACACACACACACACGCATACATACATAAACAAAACAAGACACATACAACAAAATCACATTTATTGTACAGACGCCCACAACCATTCCTGAACACAACAATCATCTCTAACATCTCTAAATCCAATCGCTTTTATTATCCTAAAATAATAAACGACCCAAAAAGAAAAACATTTCAAACTCACCCTTCTTAGTTAGTCAACAAAACATATGTCGATCCTCAATGAGGAGCGGATCTTTTATATGATAGCACACCTTTAACTATTTCCACTGACTAATACTGATATAGTCGGCGTGATATCATCTATAGCAATCAGTCCATTACCAATTTCACAAGAAACTCAAATTGATTTCTTTTGTGTGTCGTCTTTATGAAACACAACACCCTTACATATGAAATTTTCTACATCCACCCACAATGTGTGAACTAGAAATGTTATAAAGGCAAGGATGAAACAGCTGCAATGATGACATTTGTGATATTCCTATTTTTAAATCGCAGATAATATTTAACGAAGAGCGCTGAAGATTAAACAGGTATGATGTACAAAACGTTTACTTTAACTTATTTAAATAAGACAATGAGGATTAATTTAATATTTGTCTAAAATAAACTGATGAGAAAAGTTCATTTGATTAAATAAAAAAGCAAGAATTTCTGTACAGTGAAGTAATAACCTGGAAACTGTGTGTGAAGAGAACATGTAATACTTAAATTGATCAAATTAAAAACCAGATGCATAAAAATCAAAATAAAAAATTCGACAAAATCAAATTTACAGGTGCATAAAAGTGTTTTTATTTAATCGATGCAATTATTTTGCACACTTTTATAAAATAAGTGATGATCACAAATGATGCGGCTGTATAGTGACTAACTATTTAGTGGATAAATAGAACTGTGAGTCATTTATTAATCTTTAAATAAGCGATGGAAAGTCTTATGCTAAAAGTGAAGTATAGTATTTGTGTTAGCTGTTAAGTCTGAGGTTTAAAACAGGGGTTTAAACGCCCAACACGTGTGAAACTAACAAAATGTCAGTGAGGTAAGGAAACCCGAGCACGGGCGGACAGTTTCTCTCTTCAGTCGTTTTCTCTTTAAAAGTCAAATTGATTGTGGCTTTTTTGTGCAAAGCAAATCAACAGCATTTAGATAAGAATCCCTTCCCTCAATTTAGATTTTTGCTTAGCAATACAGCCAGTCATAAAACTTACACAGCCTTTTGTTTTTTTTCTCCATTTAGATATTTTCATTTTAAACACAGAAACTACATTAGTAAATCACTCCTTTTTGTTTCTAGTATCTCAACCTAAATCTATTTCAGATGTTTAAGCTTGAAAAAAAATAAAGTGTTGACACACGAGAGTGAATTTGAGACATTTTAGATAAGAGGTGTAGCTCAGGAAATAAACGCCCTCGGAGAACCTGACTAAAAATGCAAATCACCCTTGTAATTCGGCTAAAATATAATGATATATAAATAAAGATAAGAAAAAATAGACTTTTATTAGTAGTGAAAATCCTATTAACATTGAAAAGTCCTTTGTTGGACTTTAAAAATGTGCCTTGTGTGATAACATCTAGCTTTATAAATTTTATGAACAACTAAATCAAGCAGAATGGATTAGATTATACAATGAAAGTCATTATTAGGAGTCAGAGGTTTAAAATGTATATTTAACAAAACTACACTGTTTAATTCACTGCAATTTTACCAACAGTATAACTTAAGATTTAGAAAATCATAAAAATCAGCAAACAAACTTGCTAATATTTCACAATTCCTGAACAACAACCTCAAGATTTATGCTAGTCGTAATATTCAATCATATTCCAGAATATGGCTAACAAATAGGAACTCAAAACACTGAGAGATACTGAAACCCAAAGTTATGAAATTCAACATCATACTCAAAGTTCAAAGCAGGCCTAACAACTGAAATAAATTAGGTAAATTCCGGATTTTGTAACCCCCAACATGAAACAATTAGCCATTATTAAAAAACGCGCGAAAATAGCGTTAATCTCAACGGAGAGTGACTCAAAATGGCTTCAGGTGTCTTTAAACAAACCCTTCACAAAATAGCCCTGATAACCAGATCAAACTAAGTCTAAAATCAACATAAACTATCAGAATATTTATTATGGTGGTCGTGTGTGAGTAATTTATGTCGAAAGAAATTAGCAAACACGAGAAAAGGGAATTATAATCACTCTAAATGAGATAACTCGACGGCTACTGATCACAATCTTCATAATGTGTTACTGTGAGTTGTCAAAACATGCTCACATTTTGAGGTGTACTAAAGGTTACAGATGTGTAAATGAAATTTCGATTTAAAAGTGAGTTCCCTTTGTTTCAAAATGACGCCGAGTTATGTGTCATGAGTGGAGAGAAAAAAAGATACCTGCTCCGAAACTACTTCATGACAATAGGGAAACAGGGCTGCGGCTTTCGCTGGTGTTTGGCGACACCGACTGGTTAACTTCGGGTATTGCAAGATATAATCTTATACAATTTATAATTGAGGTACTGTAAATATTACACATTCAACCAAAAATAAAAATGATCACTGTTTACCTCCTTTAACCACTGATAGTATTTATTTGTCCTACAATGGAAGACAATGGTAACTGGCTTCCTATTTTTTTCCTTACAGTTTTACTCAATTGCTTTGGCGCATTTTTCAAAGCAGACTTAACGTTCTCTAAACTGTGAGTGCAAATCTCAAAACTGTTTGCTGGAGCTTTATTGCATGTCTGCAAAATGTAGTTACTCTCCCAAAACATTAATAAATGCTTCAAAACCTAGTTATTGTGTCAGTAATTTGGCCAAGGCCACCAAAACAACAAGTGTGTTTGTTATTGTGTGAGCCACACTGCTCAAAATGATTAGTAGCTTTTCTTCAAGACAGTCAACTATGGAAGTTAATGCTTTGAAAAAAATTATATTCGTTGAGTAGAGTGAATATTACATAGAAAAAAATAAATAAATAAATGAACATTTGTATTTATACAGTACATTTATTTGTGTACAAATGTATTACATGCAAAGTGTAATCTTGCTTGTCCAATTACTTATTATATTTCTTTTTTATGGTACCACAAACACACAAAAAACTACAAAATATCATTCATGAAAAAAATTATACTTAGTGGACTGTATCTTGCTGGCCTCCAATTTCTCTTCCACAAGCATGTTACTATCTGTCTGTCCGTCCGTTTATCTATATATAACTTTAAACACACACATATATATATATATATATATATATATATATATATATATATATATATATATATATATATATATATATATATATATATATATATATATATTTACATATAAATATATATATATATATATATATATATATATATATATATATATATATATATATATATTTATATATATACATATATATAAATTTATATTACACTTTGCATATATATATATATATATATATATATATATATATATATATATATATATATATATATATGCAAAGTGTAATATAAATTTATATATATGTATATATATAAATATATATTTATATATATATATATATATATATATATATATATATATATATATATATATGTAAATATATATATATATATATATATATATATATATATATATATATATATATATATATATTTATATATATGTAAATATATATATATATATATATATATATATATATATATATATATATATATATATATATATATATATATATATATATATATAGTTGAAGTCAGAATTATTAGCCCCTCTGAATTATTAGCCCTCCTGTTTACATTTTTCCCCAATTTCTGTTTAACGGAGAGCAGATTTTTTTCAGCACATTTCTATTCATAATAGTTTTAATAACTCATTTCTAATAGCTGGTTTATTTTATCTTTGCCATGATGACAGCACTTAATATTTGACTAGATATTTTGCAAGACACTTCTATACAGCTTAAAGTGACATTTAAAGGCTTAACTAGGTTAATTAGGTTAACTAGGCAGGTTAGGGTAAATAGGCAAGTTATTGTATAACGATGGTTTGTTCTGTAGACTATCGGAAAAAAAAAATTAGCTTAAAGGGGCTAATAATTTTGTCCCCAAAATGGTTTAAAAAAATTAAAACTGCATTTATTCTAGTCGAAATAAAACAAATCAGACTTTCTCCAGAAGAAAAAATATTATCAGACATACTGTGAAAATTTCCTTGCTCTGTTAAACATCATTTGGGAAATATTTAAAAAAAGATCAAAGGGGGGCTAATAATTCTGACTTCAACTGTGTGTACATACAAATACACACGCACACACACACACACACACACATACACATTTTGTAGTGTGTATAGTCAATTAAAGTGCTTGAAACTGTAACAAACTTGTTCAGTTGTAAGCAGGTTTAATTAAAAAGAACTGAATCTAGAAAGAAATAAAAATACATAAAATCTCTTTCCCACATTTCCTCCATTAAAGGGATAGCTCACCCAAAAATGTCATTTACCTGTAACCACTGACATCTATAGTATTAGTTTTTTATTACAATGGAAGTCAATGGTTACCGGTTTGCAATTTATTTTCCAAATAAATTCCTTGGTGCAGAAAAAAGAAACTCATACAGGATTGAAACCACATAAGGGTCAGTAAATTGTGAGTAAATGTTCATTTTTGGGCTGTGTGATCCCTTTATGACCAACAAAGGGCTTCAAACGAATAACAAAAATAAATAAAAACCAAGAGATAAACTGACATTAGACATGTTTTACAGCATAAAAACACTATATATAAATACACAACTATAAATAGCTACTGAAAGTGTGTGATGTCGAGAAATGGAAAACTGCCAGTAATTGTTATTTTTCAATATAAAAGCAATGCGATTTTTCTTTTCTTTCACGATGACATTGATTTCCTGAGTTTAGTCACATATGGTCTGCTGCTTATAAGATTTTTAAGGGGGGGGAAACATGTTTACAAGAATCGTCGAGCACATGTGTAGCGGTCTCAGCTGAAATAAAATCACATCTCAGAATCTGTCAGATTGATGAAAGTCAGCAAAGAAAGGAAAATGACGCATAAAGTGATGAATAATATTGCTATTTTTAGGAAGTGCTCAGAATCAAACCAACACTTCTGAAAATATACGCTTTAAAGTTTCAGGTCAGTTAAATCGAAAGACACAATTTACATTTAAAGTGTTGCAAAAAGATTTATATTTCAAATAAGCACTGTTGCTATTCATCAAAGAGTCCTGAGCAAAAACACATCGCATGTTTTCCTTTGAACTGTTTTCAACATTGAAAATAATAACAAATGATTCCTGAGCAGCAAACAAACATATTAAAATGATTTCTGAAAGATCATCACACTGAGGACCGGAGTAATGATCCAGCTTTTAATAACTTAAATATCACTATAAATTTGTTTAATAAATTGCAATAAAAGCTTAAAAAGTTTCTCGAATAAATGTAGTCTTGGATCTATTTTTAAATATATTTGTAAAAATCTTACTGACTTCAAACATTTGAATGGTAGTAAACACCTGACTAGATTAGCTCAATGATACTGTCATTATTTACTCACTCCTCGTGCTATTTCAAACCTAAATAAATGTGTTTTTTAGTGGGTAACAAAATGAGATACTTAGCAGAATGTCTAAGCTGCACATTTTTATACATTGAGAATAAATCAGGGCAGTCAAGCACCAAAAATATCAAAATGTGCTTTTAAAAACTGTATTTGTAAAAAAAAAAAAAAAAAAATCCCACTGACTTCATTGCACTGACTCCTCGTGCTGTTTCAAACATAAATAAACGTGTTTTTTGGTGGATAACAAAATGAGATACCTAGCAGTAAGTCCAAGCTGCATTTTTTTAAATAGCAGTAATTCAGGGCAGACAAGCACCAAAACAATCAAAATGTGCTTTTAAAAACTGTATTTGTAAAAAAAATAAATAAAAATCCCACTGATTTCAAACATTTGAATGATAGTAAACACTAAACTAGGTCAGCTAAAAGATACCGTCATTATTTACTCACTAATCGTGCAATTTTAAACCTAAATAAATGTGTTTTTTAGTGGGTAACAAAATGAGATACTTAGCAGAATGTCTAAGCTGCACATTTTTATACATTGAGAAAAAATCAGGGCAGTCAAGCATCAAAAAGATCAAAATGTGCTTTTAAAAACTGTATTTGTAAAAAAAAACAAAAAAAAAATCCCACTGACTTCATTGCACTGACTCCTCGTGCTGTTTCAAACATAAATAAACGTGTTTTTTGGTGGATAACAAAATGAGATACCTAGCAGAAAGTCCAAGCAGCATTTTTTTTTTTAATAGCAGTGATTCAGGGCAGACAAGCACCAAAACGATCAAAATGTGCTTTTAAAAACGGTGTATTGGTAAAAAAAAAAAAAAAATCTTAATGGCAAATTTGAATGAAACATGAAACATGTGAATGATAGTAAATACTAAACTAGATTAGCTCAATGATATTGTCACTATATACTCCTCGTGCTGTTTCAAACCTAAATAAACAAGTTTTTTGTTGGATAATAAAATGAGATATTTAGCAGAATGTCAAAGCTGCACATTTAAAAAAATAAATTAAAAATAACAGTGAATAACTGCAGTCAAGCACCAAATAGATCAAAATGTGCTTTAAAAAACAGTGTATTTGTAAAAAAAAATCTTACTGGCTTTAAACATTTGAATGTAAATACTTGACTAGGTTAACTAAAAGATACTGTCATTATTTACTCACTAATTGTGCAAATTCAAACCTAAATAAATGTGTTTTTTGGTGGATAACAAAATGAGATACTCAGCAGAATGTCAAAGCTGCACATTTTTATAAACATAACAGTGATTCAGGGCAGTCAAGCGCCAAAACGATCAAAATGTGCTTTTAAAAACTGTGTATTTGTAAAAAATAAAATAATAATAAAAAAATCTTACTGACTTCAAACATTTGAATGATACTAAACACTAAACTAGGTCAGCTAAATGATACTGTCATTATTTACTCACTAATCGTGCAATTTCAAACCGAAATAAATGTGTTTTTTGGTGGATAACAAAATGAGATACTTAGCAGAATGTGTAGGAATTGTGTTGTTTCAGCTCAATTTGACTAATTTGAACAAGCAGCAAACATCATTTTTGTGAGTGTTGGTGGTGTAAGTTCATGATTATTTTTAGATGATGAAGTGAAAGTTAAAACAACAACAAGAGGCCAAACGTGTGAGTTTTTTTTGTCCACGGTGGACCGATAAGCAAGAAGTTAAAGACACACAGCATCTGATTCTCTGCACCATTTGAAAAAAAAAGTGCTGAATCTTACTACTAAAAAGAGTAGCCAAACGAAATGACTAAACCGTTTCACAAACGCTTCGCGACTTGTTCAGTGTGACGAAAAATCGAACTGAAACCGAGCTCGGATGATCAAATATGCAATTTTAGAGTCATTTGACACCCAAATCCACTCAAACAACTGATACTCGTCCTTTTCCTGTGACATTAAGGTGACATTTTAGCCAGCTCAACGTCATCTTTACCAGAAACCATAACAAGTCATTCAAACATATTTAAAGCCATCTTACGCATGCCATCACTACAAAATGATTTAAACGTTATAATGGTGTGCATGTGTGAATTATTGGCATTTTAATTTTAAAATTTAGTTAAGATTAATGAAGGAAGAAATTATTGGAAAATTATTCTGACTAAAAGAGCAATAGTTAATACAAACACAAACCGAATGATAATTAATAACTGTATGAAAATACTAATGAGGTCAAATAATAGCACCTAACATAAAAGTTTGTATTTACATGATGTGCGTGTGTGTGTGTGTACTCACTGTGTATAAATGTTGTGCATATTTAAATAAAAATAGATACAAGATATCTACTTACACGTATATTTATATGTAATTTGTGCTAGATATAAACATTAAATTTACAATAAAATGTTAAGATGATTACATAATCAAAACATTATAAATAAAAACCTTCTCAAATCTTTACATACATCTATGTATGTGTATATTTATGGATAAAAAATAAATATGCACATTACTCAGAGCATATATAAATATATATATATATATATATATATATATATATATATATATATATATATATATATATATATATATATATATATATATATATATATATATACACATACACACACACACACACACACACATACATACATACATACATACATACATACATACACACACTATCTATCTATCTATCTATCTATCTATCTATCTATCTATCTATCTATCTATCTATCTATCTATCTATCTATCTATCTATCTATCTATCTATCTATCTATCTATCTATCTATCTCAGAGTTGAAGTCAAAACTATTTGCCCTCTTGTGATTTTGTTCCAAATATTTCCCAAATGCTGGTGATGCGGTGGCACAGTAAGTAGTGCTGTCGCCTCACAGCAAGAAGGTCGCTGGTTCGAGCCTTGGCTGGGTCAGTTGGCATTTCTGTGTGGAGTTTGCATGTTCTCCTCGTGTTCGCGTGGGTTTCCTTCGCGTGTTTTGCTTTCCCCCACAGTCCAAAGACATGTGATTTAGGTGAATTGGGTAGCTAAATTGTCCATAGTGTATGAGTGTGAATGAGTGTGCGTGGATGTTTCCCAGAGATAAGTTGCAGCTGGGAGGGCATTCACGGCGTAAAACATGTGCTGGATAAGTTGGCGGTTCATTCCGCTGTGGCGACCCCAGATTAATAAAGGGACTAAGCCAAAAAGAGAATGAATGAATATTTCCCAAATGGTGTTTAACAGAGCAAGGAAATTTTCACAGTATGTCTGATAACAATTTTTCTTCTAGAATGACAGCAGTTCTTTATTTTTTGGACACTATTTTAAGATCAATATTATTAGCAATATTATTAGTGCTCGGATAAATGAATTTTGCCATAATACTGTCTACATAAAACCCTAACACTGTAAAGTTTGTTAATAATGCATAATCAATATCAAAAAACAATAAATAAACATTTGCATTTCAGAATTGATCATACACAGTTAAAGTCAGAATTATTAGCCCCCCTGAATTATTAGAGACCCTGTTTATTTTTTTCCCCAATTTCTGTTTAATGGAGGGAAGATTGTTTCAGCATATTTCTAAACATAATAATTTTAATAACTCATCTCTAATAACTGATTTATTTTATCTTTGCCATGATGACAGTAAATAATATTTTACTTTATATTTTTCAAGACACTTCTATACAGCTTAAAGTGACATTTAAAGGCTTAACTGGGTTAAAAGGTTTACTAGGCAGGTTAGGGTAATTAGGCAAGTTATTCTATAATGATGGTTTGTTCTGTAGACTATTGAAAAAAAAACGTAGCTTAAAGGGGCTAATAATTTTGTCCCAAAATTGTTTTTTTTTTTTAAATTAAAAACTGCTTTTATTCTAGCCGAAATAAAACAAATCAGACTTTCTCCAGAAGAAGAAATATTATCAGACATACTGTGAAAATTTCCTTGCTCTGTTAAACATCATTATGGTCAACAAATTATGTGTGTTAAATCTAGCAGTCAAGTCCATGCAGCAAAATGACGTGACCCAGTAAGTGAAAATTTGTCACTGAATGAGATACTTTCACTTACTGGGCCACGTCATTTTGGTGCATGGACTTGACCGCTAAATTTTCACTTTTTTTATTATTAAATATTAAAAAAAAATTTAAATATTACTTTGTTGACTGTGCAAAATAAAAAATAAAAAATAAAATTAAAAGTGCTCAGATAAATGAATCTTGCCTTTATACTGTCCACATTCAACCACCATTAAGTTTTTGAATAATTAAAAAAAAAAAAACCCATGCATAATCTAAATGCATGCAATATATTTCAACAATAAAATGACCATATGTGCCAAAGCAGAGCCAGGCCTATGTAATAACACATATTTAGGCTATTTAAGAAAGATAAAGCACAGAAACAAATCTGAGATGGATTTTTCTCTGAGCTATCAGAGTATCAAAAACACTAAAGAAAATAAACATTTGCATTTCAGAATTGATCAAGCTCCAATTAATGCACTTATTAGTGAATTATGTTGTTTATTTTATCTCAATATCCAAATGCTGTGGTTGCATGAAACGGTATTCTACAATAAATAATATCAAAAGGCAAACAGCGGTCAATTATGGTCAACAAATGACGTGTGTTAAATCTAGCGCTCAAGCCCATGCAACAAAATGACGTGGCCCAGTAACTGAAAGTATCTCATTCATTGACAATTTCTACAAACATTGAAATATTAACTTGTTGAATAGCTCTTATGGGAATTTTTTTTTTTATTCCAAATATTTCCCAAATGATGTTTAACAGAGCAAGAAACATTTCACAGTATTTTCTCAAATTTTTTTTCTTCCGGAGAAAGTCTTATTTGTTTTATTTCGGCTAGAATAAAAGCAGTTTTAAATATTTGAACACCATTTTAAGGTCAAAATTATTAGCAATCAATATTACTATATATACCATTAATAGTGCTCAGATAAATTAACCTTCCCTTAATACTGTTCATATTTTACCACCATAAATACTTTAAAAAACAACCGATGCACAAGCTAAATGCATTAAGAAATATTTCAACAATAACTATTATTACCGTACGCGACAATGCAATGTCATGCCTAAGTAAACTAACAAGCAAATACGTTTAGGCTATCTAAATACGCACGCATGGAAGTCAAAACTGGCTATTTAATAAAGATAAATCATAGAAACAAACCTGACATGGATTTTTGTCTGAGCTCTCCGAGTATCATGGGTGTATGAAAATGTTAGCTCTACATCAAGATCACTGTTTAAAACTTAATACTTTTTTTTTTTTTTGCTGGGTAAGATTGCTGACTCATCTCTGCCATGAACACCCCACGCAGCGCTCAGTGCATCATGCTAACTGGAGCCGGCGGTTTACGCTAGCACTTCTGACGCGCTACACTTACTGTAAATGGTACATTAGTGTGGGGTTGATCATGCCTGCATTAGGGCTTATTTTAGTATGTTCAGCATGACTTATCAAAACAAGACTTGCAAACCTGCTTCAGCATCAATGACAGAGGTGGCACTGCAAAAATGATGTGTTGTTGGAACACATAGCTGGGTAAACGATGAACAAACACAACAGTTGGGTTCAAAATTAATTGAAAAACCTCAACCCAACTGTTGGCTTATTAACATGATATAAATTAAATTGAAAAATTAACAGTTGTGTTCAAAATATTTTATTGATTTAATTGAAAAATTAACCCAACTGGGTTAGTAATATAAAGTAAAAAATAAAATAAGCCAATATTTGGGTATAAAATATAACTTTTTTTTCTTTTTTTATTAGAATATGCAAAAATCATACAAATACAAGAAAACATCAACAAATAACAAAAAAATATATAAAATATAACTTAAATGTAAATGAAAACATTAACCTAACATTTGGATTTCAAGATATCATTTAAATTTAATATAAAAATCTAACCCAACTGTTGAGTTAGTAACATAATTTAAATAACATAAAAAAATAAAATAAAATATATATATATATATATATATATATATATATATATATATATATATATATATATATATATATATATATATATATATATATATATTAACCCAACTGTTGGGTTAATAATTTCATTTATAATTTAAAAAAATAACCCAACTGTTGGGTTAGTAATACAACTGAAAGTAAATAAAGAAAAAAATAACTCTCGGATTAAGAATAATATATATATATATATATATTTTTTTTTTTGTATGCCTATATTCACAAAACATTAACATCAAAATGTTGTAGCATATTAAAGAGAATGTACTGAAAATATCAACCCAACAGTTGGGGTCAAACTATCCTTTAAATTTAATTAAACATTTAACCGAACTCTTGAGCTAGTAATATAACTTAAATTTAATGTGAAAACATTTCATAATATAAATTTATATAAAATGTAAAAAAAATAACCCAACTGTTGGGTTAGTAATAAAACTGAAAGTAAATAAAGAAAAAAATAACTCTCGGATTAAAAATAACATTTTAATTTAACTGAAAATATCAACCCAACAGTTGGGGTCAAACTATCCTTTGAATTTAATTAAACACTTAACCCAAATGTTGAGCTAGTAATATCATTTAAATTTAAAAGTAAAAACATTTCATCATATAAATTTATTTAAAATGTAAAAAAAACTAACCCAACGGTTGGGTTAATAATATAATTTAAATTAAATTAGAAAAAAATACCTAAAAAATTGGGTTCAAAATATCCCTTACATTTAATTAAAAACCCTTATATTTAATAAAGAATTTAAGATGAAAACATTTCAGCACATAAATTTGATTAAGATAAATTGAAAAAAACTAACCCAACAGTTGGGTTAATAATATAATTAAAATTTAATTAGAAAAAAATACCTCAACAATTGGGTTCAAAATATCCCTTACATTAAATTAAAAACTTAACCCAACTGTTGAGCTAGTAATATAATTTAAATTTAAGGTAAAAACATTTCAGCAAATAAATTTGATTAAGGTAAATTGAAAAAAACTAACCAAACAGTTGGGTTAATAATATAATTTAAATTAAATAAAAAATACCCCAACAATTGGGTTCAAAATATTATCAATTTATTTGAAGAATTTAACCCAACTGTTGGGTTAGTAACATAAATTTAAAGACATTGAAAATATTAACAGTTGCGTTATTAATATAATTTAAATTTAATTCAAAAGAAATTAACCCAACAGTTGGGTTCAAAATATAATTTAAATTGAATTAAAAAATTTTACCCAACAATTGGGTTCAACATATAATTTACTTTTAATTATAAAAACTCTAATTTTACCAAACTGAAAGAATTAAACCAGGAGTTGTTGAAGGGTTGTTCATATTTGACTTAACAATGGATTAAAACAACTCAGCATTTTGTAGAGTTGAACTCTATTCCGAGTCATTTCACTGCTTGTGATATTACATCAAACATGTATGAGACGTTTTCATCATCAGTTTTTACTGTAACTACAGCCATCTATATGAGTGACAAGCCTCGCGTATTCTATAGTCTTTGGTCTCTATTTGAAGAACAGAGTCATTTAAGAGGTGTCAGAAGCTGTTCAGAGCTCTTGCTCGCTTTTTATTTCATTATTATTTAGTTTATTCTTTATTTCTGTGCTGTTGGAAACACTGCAGGTGCGTGAAGATGCTCTGTTGTTATTGTGCTCGCATGTTAAAATAAACCAGTATTTAACGAGTAACACAAAATAGACACGTCAAATTTATTATTATTATTAAATAATGATTTAATGTTGGCGCAGTAGGTAGTGCTGTCGCCTCACAGCAAGAAGGTTGCTGGTTCGAGCCTCGGCTAGGTCAGGTAGCGTTTCTGTGTAAAGTTTGCATGTTCTCCCTTTATTTGCGTGGGTTTCCTCCAGGTGCTCCGGTTTCCCCCACAGTCCAAACACATGCGGTACAGGTGAATTGGGTAGGCTAAATTGTCCGTAGTGTATGAGTGTGAGTATGGATGTTTCCCAGAGATGGGTTGTGGCTGGAAGGGCATCCGCTGCGTAAAAGCATGTGCTGCATAAGTTGGCGGTTCATTCCACTGTGGAGACCCTGGATTACTAAACGGACTAAGCCGAAAAGAAAATGAATAAATAATGATTTAATTTTACACTGACCAGTTACCTGTTAATATTCGGTTAACGAGTGGCGGTTGTCGATCGACAAAATTAACCGAAATGAGCATCCCTAATATGCAGAGTAACTTGTCGAGAACTTTTTGTTTGCTTGTTAGCATTAGCAATCAGACTATTATTCATGCTGAGAAGTATTATTACTTTATTTTGTTGTCCATGTCAATTTAATGCAAACCATCACAAACTTACTACTTGTTTGTCTGCACTATTTGTTATTTGAGGACTATTTGTTTGCAAGCTGGTATTTACACATTGCCTTTTTGTTTAATGTATTACTACAGTATGTTTACAGTATTATTAGTAATTATAATTTGTCATGCCATTCCTTGCCAGTTTTATCAAAGGCATCAAAATCTATGGGAGAAACTCCAGTCAGAAAAGTGCACAGATGCATGTGCATACTATTTTTAATGTATGTGAATGAATTAATGAAATGCACTAATGTAAATCATTTTACGATGTCTAGAGCTGGGACTTAGCCAGCGTTTGTCTCAACGGACCTACAGCGAAGAGGCTAAAGATAGACCGGAGGACTGTTTTTCTCACACTGTTCTGGGAAAAATAAAAAAGGTCTCTGGGAAATGAAGGTCACATGGACTTCCTTTTCTATCGCAGGAACAACAAATCTGCGACAAATCATATAACGGGCAACAGTAGCACTCTGGTTACGTTATTAGATTATGTATATTAGACACTATTATGCATCTACAATGGTCTACACATTAAACTGGTGAATATTCATGCAAAAAGTCTGTTGGTTTGAAAAAAAAAACATTTAAAAGACCACTTTATAAGGGGTAACACAGCAAGAAGGTCGCTAGTTCGAGTCCCGGCTGGGTCAGTTGGCATTTCTGTGTGGAGTTTGCATGTTCTCCCCGTGTTGCCGTGGGTCTCCTCCGGTTTCCCCCACAATCCAAACACATGTGGCACAGGTGAATTGGGTAAGCTAAGTTGGCTGTAGTGTATGAGTGTGAATGCGAGAGTGTATGGGTGTTTCCTAGTACTGGGTTGCAGTTAAGAGCATCCGCTATGTAAAACATATGCTGGATAAGTTGGCGGTTCATTCCGCTGTGGCGACCCTGATGAATAAAGGGACTAAGTCGAAGGAAAATGAATGAATGAATGAATGATTACTTTACAATTCAGTTTTTCTGGATTTATGATTTAGTGTTTGAGTAAAAGATTTTTTTTATTAATTTCAACTGCTCTTATCCAAAATATAAGGGTAACACTTTATTTTAGTTTACAATTATCACTATTAATTAACCATTAACATGACTTTTGATGGGAACATGACGGGAATTTCTGTAACGTAACGGTCGTTTTTCACAGGAAATTTCTGTTATTTAATGTCTGTAATTTTATGGGAAATTTCTGTTATTTACAGTCCGTTATTTTACGGGAAATTTCTGTTATTTACAGTCCGTTATTTTACGGGAAATTTCTGTTATTTACAGTCCGTTATTTTATGGAAAATTTCTGTTATTTACAGTCCGTTATTTTACGGGAAATTTCTGTTATTTACAGTCCGTTATTTTACGGGAAATTTCTGTTATTTACAGTCCGTTATTTTACGGGAAATTTCTGTTATTTACAGTCCGTTATTTTACGGGAAATTTCTGTTATTTACAGTCCGTTATTTTATGGAAAATTTCTGTTATTTACAGTCCGTTATTTTACGGGAAATTTCTGTTATTTACAGTCCGTTATTTTATGGAAAATTTCTGTTATTTACAGTCTGTTATTTTACAGGAAATTTCTGTTATTTACAGTCCGTTATTTTACGGGAAATTTCTGTTATTTACAGTCCATTATTTTATGAAAAATTTCTGTTATTTACTGTCCGTTATTTTACGGGAAATTTCTGTTATTTACAGTCCGTTATTTTACGGGAAATTTGTGTTATTTACAGTCCGTTATTTACTGTCCGTTGTTTTACAGGAAACTTTGGTTATTTAATGTCCGTTATTTTACATAAAATTTCTGTTATGTACAGTCCGTTATTTTACAGGAAATTTCTGTTATGTACAGTAAGTTATTTTACAGGAAATTTCTGTTATTTACAGTCCGTTTTTTACGGGAAATTTCTGTAATTTAATGCCTGTTATTTTATGGTTTATTTACCATATTTATAAACTGTAAAATTATGGATTTTTTCAGTGCAGGTAATTAACCAGTAGTTAATAATGCAAATTGGTATTCAGTTTTATGCATCCACTGCATAAAAATGTGCGGGATAAGTTGGCGGTTCATTCCGCTGTGGCGACCCGGAATTAATAAAAGGACTAAGCCGAAAAGAAAATAATTGAATGAAGTTGCTTTCATTTAAAAATGAAAATGCTTGGATGTAGCTTAGCTACTTTTGCCATGTAGCTTTTAGCTTAGCTTGCTACATTTCCCAATGGGTAGCTTTTAGTGTAGCAAGCTACATTTCAAGTAGAGTACCTAATAGCTTAGCTCACTACATTTTCCAAGTATCTGGCTCAACACTGTTGGTATTTTAGCTAAAACGTTTCCCCAAAATGTTTTCAGACAAATTTATATTCATTTTTAGACTATATGAATGTTTTAACTCTAGAAGAGTTGAGGAGCCAATATTTGGTAGAATGAAAACATTTGTTACTCTGACCAATTGTCGTTTTCTGTGGGGAAAAAAGCTCTGAATGACACTTTTATTTTAAATTTACAAGAAATGTTGTCAGACTAGAAACTATTGTATTGAAGTAAAAGGGTTATCTTAAATAAATAAAACAATAATAAATGCAGCATGCTGGCTCAGTGGTTAGCACTGTCGCCTCACAAGAAAAAGGTTGCCGGTTTGAGTCCCAGCTGTGCCAGTTAGCATTTCTGTTTGGAGTTTGCATGTTCTCCCGGTGTTGACATGAGTTTCCTCCGGGTGCTCCGGTTTCCCCCACAGTCCAAACACATGCGGTATAGGTGAACTGAATAAAACTAAATTGGCTGTAGCGTATGAGTGCTTGTGCGAATGAGTATATGTTTGGATGTTTCCCAGTACTGGGTTGCAGCTGGAGGGGCATGCCCTGCATAAAACATATATATATATATATATATATATATATATATATATATATATATATATATATATATATATATATATATATAACATATAAATAGAGACTAAGCTGAAGGAAAATGAATGAATGAATAATAATAAATATCCCAGTGGTTAGTACATTGACACATGGCACTACAGTGTTCACGGTGACCTAAGTTCTATTTCCAGCTTATTTAACTTTAAATGTGATGATAACCCCTAAAAATTATTATTAAAAACAACAACAACAACAACAGAGAACACATGACATGCTAAAATATCTATCATTTATAGCTCCAAACACTACTCGAGAATGCCATTACTCAATAAAAACAAAGTCTGATGGCTGTCCGCCACTGAAAGAAACAATAGAATAAAGTTCCTGAGCGCCTGCACTGTTCAGCCTATAGGTAATGAATCACAGTCACACACACAAACAAATCCATCGCCTTAAACTAGCGCAGCCTGACGCACAGCGACAATATCAAAGCCCTACTGATGTCATGAGCTGTCATCTGTCAGCGGCGCAGACCTGAAGGCACAGTTTACAACAAAACACTCTGCCAATGTTTTTACGGTTTGGGGAAATGCCAACCCAGTGCTGTCTCAATGAAATATCTTAGTATCACTTTTTTATTGGTTGCATTTTTTTATGTTACAATGCAACTACAAGCCAGCTATTTTTATTAGAATATTAGCTTAGTATTTGTTGACTCACTCTGTTGGCTACACCAACTGGCTTTACTTGACTATATTTATTTTTTATTTATGTTTTAAAGCTATATCAGCAGCATTGGCTATATTCTTGACAAAACCTTAAATCTTAAATATAAGATTTTTTCACCTTTTTTCCCCATTCTGATGCTCGGTTTGAACTGCAGCATATCGTCTTAACGCATTAAGGTATGTAGACATGGTCGAGTTGCTGACATGTGATTGGCTGATTAGAAATTTGCATTAACGAGCAGTTAGACAGGTGTACCTAATAAAGTGGCCAGTGAGTGTACAATATATAACATGCAATTATATCGGTTTCTTAATAAACGTTCATTGTACAACATATTTTAGTTTGATTAATGATAAATATTCTAAAAAATTCATCCTTCTAAACATTTCCCTTAAACATTTTCTTGACTAAAAGAAACTTTGCAAGCACATGTCAACTTACACTAACCCCTAACCGTACGGTATACTTACAATGACATGGCATATAGTTGCAATTTAACTTTTGTAATCCACAAATTGTGTTAAGGGAATCATCAAAATAAGTTGATCTCCATTTCAAATGCACAACTTTTTTTCTCTTTACCCTACAGACCAATCAGAGCACATTAGCATTCCTCAGCATTAGCTACTCAATGAGTTACTATTCATTCCCACTATAACTATTGATCAGATATTGACTTACCATTCAGTGCTTCTCCTGACAGTCGCATTTGCAGCTCTGAACAATACAGCGACAGAACAAATGGACCAGAAACAGAGGAACGCAAGCTGTCCTCCCACACACACACACACCCATCTCAGAGGACCACAGGGATCCAGATGACTCAAAGAGCTAAAGAGAGCCAAAGGCCAACGCAACAGAGCGATTCATGAAGTTCTGAGTCACTAAACCACGGCTTCCTCTGCACTGCATGCCTCTCATAGCTGTACAGATGACTGGTCCAGTTCCCACAGAACTGCCCGGAGGACACACACACACATACAAACACACACACTGACCCCTGGGAGAGAGCACTGTGTGTGTGTGGGATTGTGAGATTGCATCAAAGTAAACCGACACAAACCAACCCATCACAGGAATGCAGCATCAGATCAGAGATCTTTACCTTCAGCTCAGTTGCACATGTGGTCTTGTTTTCCATTACAAATTTCTAAATAGTCTTGTTTTCATCTATCTGCCTAACTATTTTGTATGTACAAGGGGTTGGCAATGAAACTGAAACATTGGCCAGATTAGTGTTGGAGGTTTCATGGCTAAATTTGAGCAGCCTGTTGACCAATCTTCATTGATTGCAGATTCCACCATTAAAACAGTGTGAAGGTTTCAATAGCAGAATAACAGCACCGTTTTGCTTCAAATATTGCAAAGCACACAAAAATATGGACGACAGATCAGAGTTTAAAAGAGGACAAGTTGTTGGTGCGCATTCTTGCTAGTGCATCTGTAACTGAGGCCAGCTAGTGTGTGCTGTGCAGGTAAACCTCACTCCTCTGACCTCTAAAGGTGCTCTAGCGACAGACGCTAGAGGCCATGGTCTTTAGCCTACTTGGTAGAGCGACCGACTCCCATGCGGAAGGTCGCCGGTTCGATCAAAGCCCGGAGCGGGTTGGGTGGTGTAGGACCGGCGGGGTTACATTGGTGCCGTGACCCGGATGGGAGTGAGGTTTAGGGGGGTGAGTGAAACGGAGGCCAGCTAGTGTGTGCTGTGCAGGTAAACCTCACTCCTCTGACCTCTAAAGGTGCTCTAGCGACAGACGCTAGAGGCCATGGTCTTTAGCCTCCTTGGTAGAGCGACCGACTCCCATGCCGGTTCGATCCCAGCCCGGAGTGGGTTGGGTGGTGTAGGACCGGCGGGGTTACACATCTGTGACTAAGAGAGCCCGTCTTTGAGATTATCAAGTGCCATGATATCCAGAGTAATGTCACCAAGAAGATCACATCCACATCCAACAGGAGTAACTGTGGACACAAGAGAAAGCCGTCTGAAAGGGATGTCCTGGTTCTAACCCAGATCGTTTCCACAAAACTAAAAACCAAACCTGTCCAACTCGCATCAGAGTTACTTGTGGACCTCAACTCTCCTGTTTCCACTAAAACTGTTTGTCAGGAGCTCTGTAAGGTCAATATACATGGCTGGGCTGCTGTAGTCAAACCTTTGGTCACTTGTGCCAATACCAATGTTGGGTTCAATGGTGCCAGCAGCGAAACTCTTAGGCTGTGGACAATGTGAAACATGTTTTGTTCTATGATGAGTCCACATTCACTGTCTTTCCCACATCCGGAGAGAGTTACAGTGTGGAGAAGCTCACTGTTGAAGCCCAAGGGCCAAGGACTGCCAAGGACTACCGAACCATTCTGGCCTATGTCTGACTATCTATATGTCTATTTTCAAGCAAGCCGAGAGACATGGGCTCAATCCCAATTCCACCCCTTAGCCCATCCACATCCCCTTCCCCCGTTTTGCATGTTCCCATGAAAGGGTAGGGGTGACCCACATCTCTTTAGCTTGAAGGCGTAGGGCTAAGGGGAAGGGCTAAATACCCCTTCAAATGGAGATTCTTCAGGACCACACTCGAAACCAAGGGGTAAGAAAATTTCCCAGAATATTGTTCTCTGATGAGTCCACCTTCACTATCTTTCCACATCCGGAAAGAGTTACAGTTTGGAGAAGCCCAAAAGAAGAGTCCCACCCACACTGTTGAGGCCCACAGTGAAGCATGGGGGAGGATCATTGATGATTTGGGCAGCAATATCATGGCATTCTCTAGGCCCAATACTTTTGCTAGATGGGCGTAAGACTGCCAGGGACTACCGAACCATTCTGGCCCATGTCTGACTATCCATATGTCTATTTCCAGCCAAGAGACATAGGCCCAATCCCAATTCCACCCCTTAGCCCTTTCCCTTCCCCCTACCCCATGTTTTGTGTGGTCCCGTAAACGGGTAGGGGTGTCCCAATTCTCTTTAGCTTGAAGGCGTAGGGCCTGTAACTATAAACGGCGGCTCGACCCTGCTCACCAAGATCGCCAATAATGTTGAAGGCGTAGTTTAGGGAAGAGAGGTCCACAGTGTTAATATACATGGCTGGGCTGTTATAGCTAAACCTTTGGTTACTTGAGCCAATGCCAAAGTTGGGTTCAATGTTGCCAGCAGCAAAACTCTTAGGCTGTAAACAATGTGAAACATGTTTTGCTCTCTGATGAGTCCACTTTCACTATCCTTCCCACATCCTGAGAGAGTTACAGTTTGGAGAAGCCCCAAAGAAGAGTCCCACCCACACTGTTGAAGCCCAAAGTGAAGCATGGGGGAGGATCAGTGATGGTTTGGGCTGCAATATCATGTCATTCCCTAGATGGGAATCTTGTGCTAGATGGGCGCAAGACTGCCAAGGACTACCGAACCATTCTGGCCCATGTCTGACTATCTATACGTCTATTTCCAGGCAAGCCAAGAGACATAGGCCCAATCCCAATTCCACCCCTTAGCCCTTCCCCTTACCCCTACCCCTTGTTTTGCCGTGAAGGGGTAGGAGTGTCCCACTTCTCTTTAGCTTGAAGGCATAGGGCTAAGGGGAAGGGATAAATACTCAGTCAAATGGAGATTCTTCAGGACCACACTCGAAACCAAGGGGTAAGAAAATTTCCCAGAATACACCATCTACAGCGGCAGCATTGCTGCACACTGAAGTAAAGAGACAAGCACATGTTTTAAAATATTCATAATGGCGTTCAAGTTTTACCGTCATGCTTTTAAAAAATAACGCTAAAATAACAACGACTAAATTTCGCTATCTATGATCTGTAATCTTAACTCCTGTACAGCAGTCCAACAACATTCTGACCCTCGAATACCCTGTCAGAAAAGTCTAGTGGCTGGGAATGAGCTGTTTACGGTGTCTGCTCTAATGTTAATGTTGTTTTGGTGTGTTTACATTGAGTTTGGCCAGGGTGTAAATGCGCAGTATAGTTACGATCTTTAATCCTTATGATAACATGACATTGTTGCTTTCAGTGATTTCCTGAAGATAAATACCAAACAACAAAGCAAATGGAATCACTACAGCAGTCGCGATCATCAATCTCATGTGAAGCAAGAGATCGCGATGACATATGATGACATGCACAGGTGCTGTAGTGCTGTTACATTTCTTGTGGCAGAAATGTACAGGCCACAGCCATGTCACCCTGCAGCCAAAGACCGGTTACTCACTGAAGCTAAGCAGGGCTGAGCCTGGTCAGTACCTGGATGGGAGACCACTAGGGAACACTAGGTTGCTGTTGGAAGTGGTGTTAGTGAGGCCAGCAGGGGGCTCTCAAGCTGTGGTCTGTGTGAGTCCTAATGCCCCAGTAAAAGTGAAGGGGACACTAAACTGTCAGTGGGCGCCGTCTTTCGGATGAGACGTTAAACCGAGGCTCTCTGTGGTCATTAAAAATCCCATGGCACTTCTCGTGAAAGAGCAGGGGTGTAACCCCCGTGTCCTGGCCAAAGTCCCTCTATCAGCCATTACGATCATGGCCTCCCAATCATCCCCTTCCACCGAATTGGCTCTGTCACTATCTCTCCTGTCCACCAATAGCTGGTGTGTGGTGAGCGCACTGGCGCCCTTGTCCTGTGGCAGCCGTCGCATCATCCAAGTAGATGCTGCACACTGGTGGTGGTGTGGAGAGACCCCCCCCTCATGATTGTGAAGCGCTTTGGGTGTATGGCCATACACAATAAATGCGCTATATAAATACACATTACATTACATTTCTTGTGGGTAATTTTGAAGCCCTTCCCTTTCACACTCTGTTTTAGGGGGTCAAGGGGAAGGGGTGATAAAAATAGAATTGGGATTGGGCCATAGTCCCTCCAGCGTTTTCAGTGTCTTCCTCCCAGCCCCCCTGGTTGAACAAGCCTGGAATACTTCCCTGTAGGGGAACAGATGCCTGAGCCTCCTTAACTAGCTTTTCTCGATACAAGGAGTTACTCCCAGGAGACAGAGCTCCTCATTTCTAAGGGTGTGTCCTGTCACCTGGTAAATTAAACTCATTTCAGTGCTTGTTTGTGAGATTTTGTTCTTTTGGCTCAAAGCTCATGACCATTGGTGAGAGTAGGAATGTAGATTGAGTGATAAACCCAGTGCTTTGCCTTTTAGCTCAGATCCTTTTTTATCACAACGGCATTACTGCTGCCACTGCACCAATCCGCCTGCCAATCCCACTCTTTAACCTCCTTCTCTCACTCGTGAACAAAGCCTCAAGATACTTGAAAGGGATAAATTAGCATATTTATATGTTAGCATACAATTTGTTGCTAATTTGTATTGAGATTTACAATGACTTCATTTAAATTGTATTCAAAAAATGTAGTCTGGTTTGAATTAGGTTTGTTTTTGTTACCTCAATAACATTTCACTGAAGACATAATTAATAGCACGGCGTTACATTTTTACCGCAACAATACACCTTTTTCCCCCAGAATTTTTATAAATGAATAATTTCTAATCACATTATTTGACATCATGTGACTGTGCAAAAACGACTCTGTGATTTTGACCTTTTTGAGTCAAACACTTCACAAGCAGTTTCAATCTGCATGTACAGTTAGTAAAACGCTTGGGTTTCAGTCTAAGAAAGAGATTACTTGAAGCAAAGGTTTCTGCATTTTCTGATGAAAGCGTGGGTGCTGCTCAGATGGGAGTTGTGGGTGGTAGTTATGGGTGTTGCTATGTGAATGCTATGATGTTGTGAGCAATGTTTTGATTGGGTGTTTCCAGCGGTTGTTTGCTCGCCCATGAGTTCACCCTCAACTATCTGAGATACAGTAAACTCCTCATGTGCCTCTGAATGATCATAGTTTAAATGCAATGCTTAAAATGACAGTTGGACCAGTTGGCATTTCTGTGTGGAGTTTGCATGTTCTCTCCGTGTTGGTGTGGGTTTCCTCCGGGTTCTCTGGTTTCCCCCACAGTCCAAACACATGCGCTATGGGTGAATTGAAGAAACTAAATTGGCCGTAGTGTATGAGTGTGTGTATGAGTGTGTATGGATGTTTTCCAGTACTGAGTTGCAACTGGAAGGGCATTCGATGAGTAAAATATATGCTGGAATAGTTAGCGGTTCATTCCGCTGTTGTGACCCCTGATGAATAAAGGGTCTAAACTGAAGAAAAATGAATGAATGAATGAATGAATTTACACAACCAATTATGGAAAAATCACGAGACCTACAAGTTTTTCTAGACTTATTAGCCATGATGTTAAATGTTATGAAGTTAATATTTGTTTTATAATAAAAATTCTATAAATTTAAAATAAAATTGTCATATGAATTAAAATCAAGGTAAATGAACCAAATATCCAGCAATTGTTTTAAGCAGCAGATGCCCTTTCAGCTGCAACCCATCTCTGGGAAACATCCACACACACACACTCATTCACACTCATACACTACAGACAATTTAGACTGTAAGGGAAACCGGATCACCCAGAGGAAACGCAAGCCGAACATGCAAACTCCACACAGAAACTGACCCAGCTGAGGCTCGAACCAGCAACCTTCTTGCCATGAGGCGACAGCACTACCTACTGTGCCACTGCGCCACCCTGTTTGCACCATATACACAATAAAAACCATTAAATTAAAAATCATTAAATTAATATTTCCAGAATTTTGTGATTAATGCTTTTTTGTGATTTTGAATTACATTAAGGGACCTTGTGCAACTATTAATGTTAAAAAGTTACAAGAAATTACTTTATTGACATTTTAACAGCCTAAAGTGATATATTGTCTGGGTTGGTTAGTGAAAAATACGATGAAAACCTGGGTAAAAAAGTACTGCAAGTACTTCAGTTAATATGCTGACTTAATTCTCTATATTTCCAATACCTTATATTATTTCAAACTACTAAAATGTCAATAAAAGTCACTTTGTTAAACTGTAGAGCTGAGTTTTCAACATCAAAAGTCGACAGAGCAGAAATAAAACTCCCATAATGCAACTCACAACTGTACACAAACTTAGAAAAATGACATATTGACAAAAAAAAATGTTGACGTCATATTTGGAAAGTTTGCTGAGAACTGCATTATCCCTCAAACAAAAACAACACAAAGCTGTAAAGATGAGAGGAACAAAAAGAGGGCAGGTTATCGTCATTTCTGACACACATGTGCTATTTGAGCGTGCACATTCGTGTAGTAGCGAGTACTGTACTAATGACTCATTTTAACGCTCTCAATCATCAGATCTTCTCTGTTTCATTTTCACATAATCACACTGGAATGACACACCAGAGTCATTTAAGGTGAACTTTTACAGACATCACACATACCTCAAGCTGAACTGTGAAAATAAGTCAAATAACAAGCTCTGATGCAATCAGGCTTTTCTTGAAGTAACTTATAACGCACTTTTGAAGATATTTTAATCCAGGGATGTCGAACTCAATTCCCGGAGGGCCGCAGGTCTGCACAGTTTAGTTCCAACCCTGCTCCAACACACTTACCTGTAGGTTTCAAACAAGCCTAAAGGACTCAATTAGTAAGATCAGGTGTGTTTAATTAGAGTTGGAACTAAACTGTGCAGGGCTGCGGCCCTCCAGGAATTGAGTTTGACATCCCTGGTTTAATCTATCAATGTATCTACATCTAGCTTTTCTAGTGTTTTGCAGTGCTTCAATTATACTCCATGTTGTCCCAACACAGACTGATTAAGTTAACTTCACAAATTTAATTGGACTGAATGTAAAACAACTAGGTTGTCACTACATATTAGGATTGGGCGATGTGGACCGATTTGGCATCATACGATGTCTAATGTGAAACATTGCAATGTACAATGGCATCATTGTCGTAGGCGGCGGTGAATGAATTATTTATGAACAATTAATTAATTTATAATAAATTAACTATTTGTAGTCTACTGTTTCAATTACCTGACCTGCATGGACTTTGTTTTACCCAATTTATAAATAAATAAATATAGGTTACACACAAATTACCACCTGTCAATCACTTTTCCGTGGTACTCTGGCATGAATAGGCAGAGTGATCTGTGTCATTGTGTCGTTATAATGGCATCGACAAACTTGGTTGGTAAAAAATGTGCACTGCCAACTGCAACCAACTGACAGTGTCTGAGACTTCCGCTAGAATTACTAAGTACAAGCGTGAAAAAAAAAGATTGAAGCAGTGAGAACCAACACTGTGACACGTTACCTGATGGATTTGAAAGACAAGAGTCGTTAGATAGAGACAAGGTTAATTAAATATCACAATTAACAACTTTAGTGAGGCGCCATCCAGCAGCACATCATTAATGAACTGTCTGACATGCACTCAATGCTCAATGGGGTTTTGTGCTCAAAGCACCAGCTGACTGTCTGTAGCACAGTCGTGCATGTATGCTGCAGCGCATGACAGCTTGTGTGTGTGTTTGTGTGTTTTTAGTGGTATAGTGTGCAAGGAGGGCTTTTCAGAAATGTTAGGTGAAACGGCAGTGTGGACGTGGATGCCATTTTAAAAGTAAGACATATTAGTGTAAACGGGGCCTAAATGTGTATTTTTCATGAGCGGTTTGCTTCTGCGACGGAGGCGGGGCGTAGGATTGTGATGCCGGCTCAGCAAGGTGATGTTTATTGGCCATCTGTGATGGATGATGGCATAGTCAATTGACCCAACCCTACTACATATTGCAAAAAAAACTGTGCATTTAAGAAGTGTGCCCCACACAGGTGAGTGGGCTTGACAAACCACCTGTAGAAACACTCTTCTCTTTAAAAAAATAATTTAAAATAATAATAAATAAAAAAAAACTCTCTTCCCTTATTGGACAAAAATGTCTGATAAATGACTAAATGTAAATGTTGTTCTGTAAAATCTCAAGAATTGTGTTGTTTCAGATTATTATAAATAAGGCACATTAATGTCAAAACAACATAAAAAATGCTAATTTATCTGATGTCAAAAAACACAGGACAGTCCTGTAATTGATTTTTGATGTATTTATTATTAGATGTCAATTTCAAAAAAGTATAGATGTCAGTTTAAACAGAGCCTCAGAATGGGGAAGAAAGAGATTTAAGTGACTTTGAATGTGGCACGGGCTGTAGATGAGCTGGTCTGAGTATTTCAGAAACTGCTGATTTACTGAGATTTTCACGCACAACCACGTCTTCACAGAGAATGATCAGAAAAAGAGGAAATATGCAGCAAGAGGCATGGGTTGCGGCTGGAAGGGCATCCGCTGCACAAAAACTTGCTGGATTAGTTGGCAGTTCATTCCGCTGTGGCGACCCCAGATTAATAAAGGGACAAAGCCGACAAGAAAATAAAAAAATGAATGAAATCTGCAAGAAAACATAGGCTACGCCAGTGTTTCTGTACCACGTTCCTGGAGGACCACCAGCTCTGCACATTTTCCAGGTCTCTCTAACCAAACCAGCCTGATCTCATGACAAAACGTAAGTATTTTACGTTTTGCCAGTTTAGTGGCTAATTTGTACGAATTCATACGAGTTCAGTCGTACGAAATTGTAGGATTTTAAAAATGGAGTCGTTGCAACTAACCCCACTCCTAAACCCAACCGTCATTGGGGGATGAGCAAACCATACTAAATTGTACGAATCAGATTGTACGAATTCATACGAATTAGCCACTAAATCAAAAAGTTACAAATTGCCGTGATTCAGATCATCAGCTCATCAGCAGAGACTGAAAGACCAGTAATGGTTGTGACAGGCAAAGGAGACATCCAAAACATCCAAAGTTGGTGGTCCTCCAGGACGTGGTTGAGAAACACTGGGCTTAGGGTATATGTTTCTTGGTTCTCAAAAATGTAGCCCCGGGCACACATCTCCAGTTGTTTTTAAAAAGTGATTCAACCTACTACACTCTGATTCACTGCTTTTGTACTGAAGTAGCTCAAAACATGTGCAAATGTAAAGCATTTCAGAGATCATCTCAGAGTCTCAGAAACACTCGTGGCATGAAGACACAATGGAAAAGACTTGGCTAGCCAGGAAGCGTGTCGTAGTCACCAAAAGCTGGATTCCCATCATGCGCTCAGATCCAACATTAATGAAACTTCCTGAGCCTGTCAGAGAAGAGTCAGAAAACAAACAAAGCGGAGGTGGAGACGGAAGAACAGAAATGAATGAGATCCAGCAGTGTAGATCCTGCACACATCTGGGAGGAAACGCACAATCTGTGAGTCACAAGACGCTTGCATTAAACACAAACCTTCCAGTTTCTGTTCACAGCAAGAAATGTCAGGAAATTGAAAGTGACCTTAAATCAGAAATCTGCATGCGAAGACTTCATTGTCATCTGAAGCGTTCAGGCGATGGTTTCATTTTTCATGCACTGGTCAATTTTGAAAAATGATCCATATGTTTACTTCAAAACATCTTTTAATAACTTTTAGAAATTAAGAAACACTTCATGTCTTTTCACTTGTCGATTTTAAAATAAAATGCATATATTAAAGCTTCAAATTAAGTTTCTTACTCCTGCACTAACTATATTATATTATATATAGTTGAATTATCATAAAAGACAGTATGTCAAATTTAATAAGTACTTAAAGTGCAATTTAAAGGCTTCACTAGGTTAATTAGGCAAGTCATTGTATAACGATGGTTTGTTCTGTAGACAAACCAAAACAAATATGGCTTAAGGGGGCTAATAATATTGACCACAAAATGCTTTTTGAAAAATTAAAAACTGCTTTTATTTTAGCCGAAATAAAACAAATAAGACTTTCTCCAGAAGAAAAAAATATTATAGGAAATACAGTGAAAAAATTCTTGCTCTGTTATACATCATTTGCAAAATATTTGGGGGGGAAAATAATTTCTATAATTAAAAATAAAACATGTTATATTATAGGACTGTGCTGTGATGTGGAAAATATATATTTTATATAATTGTGCCTTTCCAGACGTTGTGACTAATTGGTCACCAATGTTAGTGTTTATAGATGTTGTGATGTTTCCCTTTTTTCTTCTTTTTTTCCTTACCTTCATCTACCTATTGACTTATATTGAAGGATTAACATAATTTCTATAACCAATTGCACATTTTTAGTAAAATTTGCCTTTGATTATGTCTGTAATGTACATTGTACATTCATTTTTATAACCTTAAACAAACATGGTACAGGAAAATAAATATAGAAATATAAATATGCATTTAATAAATAATACTAATAATAATAATAACAACATTATACTAATGCAGATGGTCATGAATAAACTGAAAAAGCCCCCCCGAAAAAAGTATATAAATAACTAATAATCAAAACTATAACTAGGGATGTCCAGATCCAATCAGGAGCGGAAATCTGGCCCGATCACGCAGTTTGATATTTGATCGAAATCGGACGTTACCTCCTGATCAGGACTCGAATATTTATGTATATAACATGTATATTCTCATTATTTTTTAACACATTTATAGTTATGTTGTGGCACAGAGTTAGACCTCTTTCTTTACTTCACAAAGAAACAGCAATGCGTGCAGCATGACATCACTTCGTTACAGAGGTTTGGGTTAAATGTTGGCAAAGTAGAACACGGAGGCAGCTTGAAGTGGACATCGCGAGTATGTCAGCGGTCTGGAGGTATTATAAAGTTGATGATGACAGCATTGTCATAACAAATTGTGAGATATGTAAACCTGGGATTGCCCGCCAGGTATTTTAAGTTGAGGTGCTGTTTCTTTTTATATTAGATATTTTTTTAATTTACTGTGGCACTAAAGTCCAAAAGTGACTAATGTTTGATATTAATTACTTGATTGTTCAAGCTACCTGACAGAAGAGTTCTGTTTAACACATTTGTTTAATGTTAAAATCAGGTGAATTAAATTAAAAAATAAGGAACATTCTGGATCTGTTTCTTCGCTCTTCTTTAATTTTTTATGTATTATAGAAGTATTGGATCGGGTTTTGGTAGATACTCAAAATCAAATGACTTTGACTCAAAGCAAAATAAACATCCTTAATAATTTTGACTTTAACTGTATACTGTATGCCTGTGTATAATATGACACTTTTTAAACGTTATTAGACAAAGGTCAGATTTCTTTGGAACTGTATGCAAATTAGTATACCTGTAATTAAATAAAGCCTCGTTTACAAATTCATACAAACAATTTCAGAAAAACTGTCAAACAAAACAAGCAGATACGCCTCCATATTCGCCTGAAGAAGTGTTTTGAAACACTAAAGAAGTGCACACTTTAGCATTTAAAACGATAAAACATTCACACAGCTCCATTTCACACCTCAGGTGTTTCGTGCGTGTAAAAAGCCTCCGCTCTCGACTCCTACAACACACAGTTTACCAGGTAAAGGGTTTAAAAAGTCTGAAAAATGAAACTGGAACATTCTGTGGTGACTCCAGGACTGACTTTACGAGCAGCGTCAATTCCATCAACAGGAAGTGGAGATCATTTGCATCACAAAACAGGCTGATTTCACCATTCCTGCGAGAGCAAGACCAGCTTCCTAATGCAATGCACTACAAATGTAAGACATTGAAGCCAGCTGATCACTGTTCCAGACCTACAGTCATGTAAAAAAGGTATGGACACCCTATAAAATCCCGACTGCTCCATATCAGGACATGATCTGGTCTTTGGCAGGAGTTACAAAAAGGGGAATTAAAACTTCAGATGAACAACAACAAAAATCCTGAGTCCTGAACTGCTGACCAGCAGAATGACAAGTGTCAGATGTGTTATCACAATATACTCATGATGATGTAAAGAGCACTGAAAAGTCATAGTCAAGAAAAAGTACCATTACTTGCCTAAAAGTGTAATGCAAGTAGAGTAAAAGTATCTGTTGTAGACCTTTTTAAAAGTGCTCAAGAGTACAGTGTACAGTAAACCTCCGTCGTCTTCTCTTCAGCGACATGCATCTACAGTCTCTGGGTAAGTGCGTGTAAAGATTTTGCACAACTTCTTTGACCCTTTTAACGTTTCAAACAGTTTGCTGCAATTATAAAGCGGCCATGTCTTGAGGTAGTTCAATATGATGCGATTTACCTTCTGTGTGGGATTTGATTGGACAGGAATCACAGGGGGGATTTTTTCAATCCTCATAGACAAGGAAAAATAAAGTAGTGGCTGCAGATTGAAGGAAAGTAGTGGAGTAAGAGTAAGGGTGCTTTCACATCTGTAGTTCGCTTCATTTGCTCTGGACCAAGGGCAATAAATGATGCATTGTTGCATTTTCTGCCGTCTTTGGGTGGTTTTCACACCACACTGCTGGCTTTGGCCTGAACCAGTTGAAACTAACCAAAATGCAGTCATGTGACCAAATCCACATCTCTCATTGGCCTGATGTTGCTGAACATAGTTCCTCAACTGCTTATTGATTGGTCAGAATTCACGTGCGGGAAAATGCCAATGAACTTCCGCAAGTAAACAAAACCGGCAGACACAAAATGTTTTTACTCTGGAGGGACGACTGCGCTGACTGATTGTATGCCTGCTTTAGACAAACTATACATTTCGAGAATAAAGGGCAGCTGCGACTAAAAAACAATGTTTTAATGCATCGCACGTCACTCCAGGAGGAGGCGTGAACTAATTTAGCTAAACTGCGACATGGTCATCTTGCGGAAATATTACCAACGATCCATCAGGTAATGTTTTCCCCTCTCTCTCTGTTGGTAAAACGCTGTCAACAAATATTTTTCCTCCATATCCCATAATGCACAGCGCATCGGCCTACGGCAGATGGATTAGTCCAAAAGGCGCAGTACTTTTAGCGGTTGGACCCATTTTAGTTCGAATCATATTCTCACCACAAACGAACCGCTCCAGGGTTCGTTTGAAAGCGTACCAAGACCACCTGTTTAAGCAGGTCTCGGTACGCTTATTTGGTCCACTTTTGGTGCGAACTCGATAACTAGGGGTGTCACGATTTTGATTTTTAATCGAAATCGATCGAAATTTATGCTCAATTTCGATTATCGAATCAAAAAATAGAATCGTCGATGCTGCCACGCCCCCATGTCGCGTCAGCTTGGCTTGCCAAGCGGGAAAAAACAGGCTTGTTAAAGTGCTTGTTAATCGGCAGACGCAAGGAGACCCGTCGACAGAGCTTAAACCCTCTCCTCTTTCAATGAAGTCGCCGGTGTGGAAGCATTTTGGATTTCCAGTGAGTTATGTTACGTACAGTTCGTCCGATAGACAACACCAGCATCGCGATCCTCCGCCCGCCCCCGTTGCAAATCCGCTCACAAAAAGTACACACTCAGGCCCTGTTTACACTGTCTTTGTTTTTAAATGGCATTTTAGAACGACAACGATTTGACATCCACAGTGGCGTGTAGCGTTTCTGAGCAGCCCTCCTTCCTGTCTACCTCTGTAAATGCACATCACGTGACCACACAGACACAGACGCATACACAGCCATGCGCTCGAGACAGCAGGTCCAGGCAGTCAGAGGACTGCTTCAATCTTTCACTCACTTGTACTTAGTCATTTTAGCGCACACCTCAGATACTGTTGGCTGGTTCCTGTTGGTTGTGCGTCTTTTTAACCAACGCCATTATAACGACACAGATCACTGCCTATTCACGAGTCCCGCAGAAAAAGTGATTGACAGGTGGTAATTATGTGTGTGTCTTGCCTTTATTCATTTACTGTATGATTTGTTTATGGGTAAAACAAAGACCATGCAGGTCAGGTAGTTTAAACGGTAGGCTACTAATAATTAATTTGTTATTAATTAATTAATTATTCATAATCGAAAATCGAATCGAATCATGCCTTTAGAATCGAAAATGTAATCGAATCGAGGATTTGGAGGATCGTGACACCTTTATCGAATATGACGAACCGCGATTATACGAACTCTGATTAAAACGAACTCTAGTGCGATTCAATCAAACTAGGCTGGTAGCAATACTGCACTAAGAATGTACTCAAGGAAGAGTAAAAGTACACATTTTTATAACTACTTAGTAAATTACAATTCATGAGGAGAACTACTCAATTACAGTAATTTGAGTATTTTGTAACTTGTTACTTTCCAAATAAAAGCATATGTCAAAGCCTGGAGTAAATGACATCATTCATTCTGCAGGTAAACTATACTCCTATAACACAACTCACTCTAATTGACGGAGGGTGTCGTGGGGCATAAAAAGGTGGACAAAACAAAGAGCAAACAAGTGCACAGCCAGTCAGTAAGAAGAGGTGATGTCTGGCTCACATTAAACACACACACGCTCTTCCTTGTACAGCTGAGCCTGTGAGAACACACTCCAGCTTGATTCTCACTGCGCACCGCACAAAACCCGTGATCAATACTCTACTCTTACAGGCTCCTCCTGGGACACCAGACTCCGGTGAATCCCGCTGTCAAACACAATAGACCTGTAAGGCTGATCAATAATCTCTGGCATAGGCTCATATGACCTGCAGATCGCTACACACTCATGATGACAAAGCAGCTTTACTGACACACACACACACATAGACAAATGAGCTCCAGTGCTTAAATGAACACATTATAGATGCTCACGATTGTCTGAGGGACGACTAGAGAAA